>NC_056748.1:826394241-826504241 GCF_019279795.1 Protopterus annectens | reverse complement strand
GAGTAGAGTGGTAAATGATAGTGCTTTGTAAAGGTGTGCACTGAACTCCAGGTAGCAGCTTCTAAAATGTCTTTGGTTGGTACTCCCCTGAGGAAGGCTGCTGAAGTGGCTGCTGCTCTGGTTGAATGTGGCCTAATGCCCTTAGGCACTGGCTTGCCATGTTGTGAATAGCAGAAACGAATGCAGTGGCCTATCCAATTTGAAATAGTCTGCTTTGAGATAGCCTTTCCTTGTGATCCTGCAGCATATGCCACTAGTAGTTGCTCAGTCTTTCTGAAAGCTTTGGTTCTGTTCAAGTAGAAGCGTAGCTGTCTGTGTATGTCCAAAGAATGCAGAATGCTCTCCCACTTATTCTGTGGGTTTGGATAAAAAGTAGGCAGATGAAAAGTTTGGTTAAGGGCCACACTAGACACTACCTTAGTCATAAATGTCGGGTTCGTCCTCAGAGAAACCCTGTCTGAATAAAAAATGATAAAAGGTTCCACAGCCATGAGTGCCTGTAGCTCTGAGACTCGTCTTGCAGAAGTTATTGCTAGGAGCAAAGCTGTTTTCCAAGATAAAAACGTTATATCAGCTGTAGCAGCTGGATCAAAAGGGGACAGAGTGAGTTTTTCCAAAACATAATTGAGGTCCCATGCAGGCATTGGTGATCTCCTTGGAGTCCTTAAGTTTTTGGCTCCTCTGAGGTATTGCCTTAACAAAGGATGAGAATAGATTGGTGGCTCTGTATTGTAATGAGCCGAGATGGCAGAGGCATGAATTTTAATTGATGAAAAGGATAGGCCTTTGTCCAGCATCTCAGTTAAGTATTGCAAAATCTGACGAATATTTGGTACTGCTGTGTCAATTCCTTGTGCCTGGTTCCAGGCACAGAATCTCTTCCATTTTCCAGCATAAGATTTTCTAGTACTAGGCCTCCTGGCCTCCAAATTGACATCCATCACCGCTTTAGTGAGAGGTGTGTGTTTTGTATGACTACATTATCCACCATGCTGCCAGATTTAAGGTCTTGAGTTGGCTGTGCAGGATCTGATTGTTTTGTTGGGACAGTAGGTGAGGTATTTGAGGTAAGGTCCAGGCTGGGCATTGAGACAAGTTCCTTAGGATTGGATACCAATACTGGCGGAGCCAGTCTGGGGCAAACAGTATCATTTTTGGCTTCTCTTGTCTGACCTTTAGGAGTATCTTGGGGAGGAGAGGCAGTGGAGGAAAGGCATATACTGTTAAGTTT
Source organism: Protopterus annectens (assembly GCF_019279795.1). Taxonomy (NCBI): domain Eukaryota; kingdom Metazoa; phylum Chordata; order Ceratodontiformes; family Protopteridae; genus Protopterus; species Protopterus annectens. The sequence continues at coordinate 826,503,010 of NC_056748.1, read as the reverse complement.
TTCCAGCTGAAAGATAGGGCATCCACTTTCCATGCTCGTCTCCGATAAGTCCTTGTGCAGAATCTCTTTAGATGGCAGTTGTGAGGAGAGGCAAATAGGTCTATGTCCGGGCATCCCCATTTCCTTGTTATCATTTTGAAGACTTGTGGATCCAATTTCCACTCATGTGGATCCATGAGGTTTCTGCTTAGTTCGTCTGCCAGAGTATTTATCTTTCCTGGCAGGAATTGTGCTTGCAGATGTACTTGGTAAGTCAATGCTGTGTCCCACAAAGTCATGGCTAGTCTGCAGAGGGGGTAAGAATGAGTGCCTCCCTGCTTGTTTATATACCACATGACCGTAACATTGTCTGTCTTTATCAGTAGTTGTCCCGGATGAAGTAGGTCTTTGAGGGCTGTCAGGGCATTCTGAACAGCTAGCATCTCTTTTTGATTGATATGTAGATGCATTTGGTTGGCGGACCATGTGCCTTGAACACATCTTCCTGCCATGTGTGCCCCCCAGGCATAATCTGATGCATCCGTTGTCAATGTCTGCCTGGCTGGGGGTAAGGTGAATGGTTGTCCCTTGTTCTGGTGACAGGCCTTTGCCCACCACTGAAACTCCTGTTGCAGGCAGGGAATGAGAGTAATTATTGTTTCCAGGCTGTGGCAATGCTGAGCCCAAACACTTTTTAGGTACCATTGAAGTTTCCTCATATGCAGTCTTGCATATGGAATTAGTTGAATGCAGGATGCCATGAAGCCCAAAGACTGCAGAATTTTTCTTGCAGATAACTGGGCCTTTGTTGCCAACAGTTTGAAATAGGCAAGTTGCCTTTGTTTGTCTGGCGTGAGATAAGCCATCTGGGCAGTTGTATTTAAGCTTGCACCCAGGAATATTATCTCTTGAGAGAGTACTAGTTCTGATTTTTGTTCATTGCCTGTGTACCCTAGGCATGGTAGTACTCTCTTTACAAACGCCAGATGGTGTAGTAGAATGTCCTTGTTCTCTGCTTGTATGAGGCAGTCGTCCAAGTAAGGATATATTTGTATTCCTCTTTGTCTGCAGAATGCAATTACTGGTGCCAGGCACTTTGTGAAGACCCTGGGCGCAGTAGATAAGCCAAAGGGCAGTGCAGAGAATTGGTAGTGCATTGAGCCAGCTTTGAATCTGAGGTATCTCCTGCATGTTTGTCTGATTGGGACATGCAGGTATGCCTCCTTTAGGTCTAAAGTCACAAGCCAAGCCTTCTTGCCCAGCATGGGCAGAAGCTGCTATAAGGTAAACAATTTTGGTATATCCGGATATGTGTTTAGGATAGGTAGGTCCAGTATTGATCTCCAGGCTTTGTCCTTTCTGGGTAACAAGAAAAGTCTTGAATAAAATCCTTGTCCCTGCTCTTGTTCTGGTATTTGTTGAATGGCCCTCATATCCATGAGGGATGAGACTTGTTTTTGTGCCTCTGCCCATTGGCTTCTTGGTAGGTCTGGGCAACCGTTGGCCCTTGGCAAGGTATGAAAGTGAAACTTGTAGCCCTGTGACACTATGTCTAAGACCCATTTGCCCTGGGTTATTATGTGCCAATTTTGTGAAAAAAGTGCTAGTTTTCCCCCCTAAAGGTGCTGCCAGAAGACAAGTGCTTGGCGCAGGCAGGGGGAAGTCATTGGGACTGTTTCCTGTAAGGCTGTGATTTGTCTTCTCCACTTTTGGAGGTAGAAGCACCCCACTGTTTAGACCTGTATGAACCTTGGGGCTGGGATCTGCCTCTTGGGCATCTGTATCTGCCCCTTTGTGGTCTGTCTGACACTGGAAAGGAACAATTCTTTGTAGGCCAGTGTCTGCTAAATCTTGGAGGCTGTACCTGTAAGAAATCCTTGACTGTTTGCATAGATTTAGCTTTGTCCTCCATTTTCTTTAACACCTCTTCTGCTTTAACACCAAACAAAGTATCATGCTGTAATGGAGCATCTAATAATTTTGCTTTAACATGATCTGGTAAATTTTGTTCCTTTAACCAAGCATGCCTCCTAATGACAGAACCCATGACAGCGGCCCTGCAGGAGGCCTCCAAGGAATCAAAACCACATTGCAAAGTATGCTTTCCAACTTGCTCAGCTGCATGCAATAAATCCTGCATTTCTTTGTTTTCTGCACCTTCAGAATTTATCAACAATTTCTGTTTAAGCAGTGACATAATATATTTCTGATATTTGGCATATGAAACTGACAATTTAAAGCCCTTATAGCCAAGGTAGCAGAGGTGTAAATCTTCTTTCCCCATCTGTCAAATGCCTTAGAATCCCTGTTGGAGGGGGTAGGTTTTTTTGCAGTGGATGCCTTGACCCCTTTGAGACCCTGAGAAATAATTTCTGGGTCAGCAGCAGGGTTCTTGAAAAGGAATTTATGAGAGTCAGGCACCCTGTAATACCTGTCCAGCTTAACAGGAGCTGGAGGTAAGGAATCAGGGGCCAGACTGGACTCTGAAAATACATCTACAAAGTCTAACACAGGCGGAATAGCTAGGGGCCTGTGTTGTGGGAGTAAAGGGAAGTCCCTGAGCCTTTTCTTAGATTCAGAATAATCTTGGCTCACCCAGTGGAAATGTTCCCTCATGGTATGCAAGGTTTCCCCAAAAGAGTAATCCTCAGGAGGAGAGGCTGAAGGGATAGATTATTAAGTATCAGAATACTCATAGGGAGGAAGAGAGTATTCCTGATCAGAACAGGAATTTGAAGAAATGGAAACCTGATCTGAAGATTCATATTCTGTATCTTGCCTAGGCCTCTTATCAGGAGGGGATGGGAACCCCTGATCAAAGTAATTAAGTCTTCGGCCATTTTGAGCATCGTTTTTTTGGGCATGGAGGCCTGAGCAAGAGGCTGTTGTACTTGTTTCTTTGTCTTTAAAGATGCTTTAGTCTTTGCCTTTGTAGCTGGAGTCGCTTTAATGTACAACTGAGTAGGTCTGAAAACACCCTGAGAAGCCGATGCCTGCTCAGCGGCTCTGGACCCATCTGAGGGAAGAGTTTCCGAAGGTCCAATACCTTGAGCTTCCAGTGGCCTAGGAGACTGCACGTGGGAGTCTATAGCAGCCTGCGGGTCCAAAGTAGCGGGCGTCAGGGGCTGCGAAAGCGCCTCACTGAGAGCCGGCGAACCGGCGACTGGCTTAGAAGAAGCCTCACCGTCGGTTTTAGACCTCGGATGCCTGTCCTTTTCTTTGGAGTTTCTTGTGAATTGCGGTAGTCGGTTGGCTATCCGACGGCAACATGCAATTAAATCTTCTGCCAAAATACTGAAAAGCAAAATCGTACTGGCGCTTCATAGTGCGCTGGTTAAATCTAGCACAAAACCGACAACAAGCAACGTCGTGGTCAGGGCCTAGGGCAAGGAATACAGTAAGAATGAAAATCCTTATGAGGTATTTGCTTCCCACAACAAATACAATTATTAACTTTTTCTGACATCGGTCTGGAGCAAGAAAAAAGTTTTCCCCAACGAGGTACTTAGCTTTTAATGAAGACTTCGGATCTGAAACTCGAACACGAAAATCTCAGGAGTCGGCCAACCGGCACTTGCAAATTGCTTCTGCTTCGGGCACCGCAAGGCAAGAAAGATTGAAGAAAATGGCGTCGGCTGCATCTTTTATATCCCTGGTGCACGGACGCCAGGGAAGAGGTGACAGCAACCGACGCCGGACCTAGACTTTGGAATTCAGGCTGACTGAGGGTAGCCTGCCAGCAGGATAACCCAAATGTAATGACTGAAACAGTGAAACACGAAGAACATCACTTCTTTCTTAAGCTGTTTGACAACAAAAAGAGACAAAAGAGGGGAATTTATTGGCAGACAAGCTGAGATGGCTGCAAGATGTACTTTGAAAGAAGCACAAGACAAAATCTCTAACTAGCTCACATAAATATTTCAAAACCAGAGGGGTCAAACCTCTTTAGAGACCTCTATTCCTGGTTTGGGACCACCTAGAAAACCTCTTCCATTTGGAACCATAAGATCTTCAAAGTTGCAGTTTTCTTACCTCCAGCTGCACATCCTCATGGAACAAGTGTCTATAAATAATCAAACTCAATCATGCTGTCAGTTTCAATTGCTCTAAACTGGGGTGTACCATTCACCTCTGACGTTATGTGAGCAGATTGTCTGTTAGGAAGTTTCTGGTAATTGCCCTTAAGCAATTCCACTAAAAGGGAGAACCAACTCTGCCTGCAGCAAAAGGAGGTTACCACAAAAACCTTTTGGCAATTCTTTTGGAATTAGTTTAGAAATAACAGCAGAACCATTGGAAAGGGTGGAAATGGATACAGGAACATTCCAGACCATGGGAATTATACAGCTTCTTTCTTCCCAAACATGGCTGCAATGATGACTTCAACAGAATTTCTTCAGTTGTGTTTCAAAAGGAGGTGAAATATTTACTTGAGGTGTTCCCTACATCTAGGTCAAGTCACAGAAGATCTTTACATAGAGCTTCCACTTGTGAGGGTCTGTCCAGGATCTGATTAGTCTGTCTGGCACAGTGCTTTGCTCTGATAGGTTCATAAGTTCATACTAGGCTATCTGCCCTAGGGCATTTATAAGCCTAGCCAGAGTGTGTGTGGCTTTCGCCACCCATTTTAAATTAATTTTGCTATGCCCTTTTTCGAGGTTAGTATACTGTGCCTCTGTCTAACAGCGACACAGAAGTGATACCCGGGGTAAACCTACGATCTCCCATCCACTCATCAAGATTCCTCTTGAAGAGAGTCAATGAGGGACTCTGCCTAACCTGGACTGGGATTTTATTCCAGAGTGAAGGGAGCATCTGGGTTATGAATCTGTCCCTCCAGCATGTCCTATTTATTTCAGTGCTGAGGTTCAAGTCTCTCGAGCACGTAGCTCGATGGGATTTGGATTTTCTGAGGTGCAGCATGTCCATTAATTCCAGGTTGGACATGGCTTTATACGTCAGGCACAGATCGCCTCTGAGCAGGCGGTATGCCACTGAGTAGAGCTGGAGTTTCTTTAACCGGGCAGCATATGGCATCTGTTTGAGCCCTTTGATCCTCTTGGTGAGGTACTTTTGGTGTCTTTCCAGTTGCGGCAGGTGTCTGGTAAGGTACATCCCAAAAGGGGCATTGTACTCAATTATGGGCCTGATGAGGGATGAGTAAAGAGGCACGATGACCTCCCCTGATCTAGATGCGAATCCCTTCATGATTAGGTAGGCTATATAAAATGTTTTTCTAACCACTTTCACCACGTGGTTGTCAAATGAGAGATTGCTATCAACTTGGGTCCCCTGGTCCCTAATTACTTCTGCTGTACTTAATGGATTACCACCTATGTGCCAGTTTGCAACCCATCTAGTGATATAGGGGTTTATATTTAAGCTGGTGAGCTTATCTATAATGCCAGAGTGGGGTATTGTATCGAAGGTTTTTGCAAGGTCCAGGTAGGCTGTGTGGACCACCTTCCCCTCGTCAATGGCCTTGGTGACTGTTTCAAAGAAATCAACCAGGTTTAAGAGGCAGGATCTGCCCTTAACAAAGCTGAACTGGGTAGGATCCAGTGTATGTAGGTCCCCAATATCTTTATTTATGAGGTCCATGATGATCCTTTCCATAGCTTTGCAGACCAAGCTAGTCAGGCTTATGGGGCGATAGTTTCCAGGATCCGCTGAGGCACCACCTTTGTGGAGAGGGACCAATGTTGCTGTACGCCACTCTTTGGGTACATATCCTGTAGTAAGGTTGAGATTGAACAGTAGTTTTATGTTTGGGTTTAGCTCTTCTTGGAGTTATGTAGGACGCAGCCCGGGACACCGTCTGGTCCCATTGATGCTGTGTTTTTTGCTTTGGAGAGGGCAGCTCTTACCTGAGCATCTGAGATGTCAGGGGGGGGCAGCACTCTGCTGGGATAGATATTTGCCCTTTTGGCAAATTTTTTGAACCTGTCAGCTAGGATGTTGGCAATGTCTGGGTTCGGTGTATTTTTTGTCATTTTGGACTAATTCTGAGCATATCTGGGAATTCCCACCCAGGTTCCTAACATAACTACAGAAAGCCTTGTGATTATCCTTAGTGTCCTGTGCAATTTTTCTCTCGAAGCTGGCCTTAGACGATTTTATGAGTGCCCGTAGTTTTTTGCTAATACTGATCAGAGATGCCTTCCCTTTTTGGGATTTTGCTCTATCATTTAGTAGCTTCCTCCTTCTATTGTATAGTTTGTTTATGGCTGGGGTCCACCAGACAGGAAATCTGCCTTTGGAGGACTGGGTCTTGGTTTTATTTGGGATTGCATGATCCATGCATTCCAGAAGGTGTTCATAGAATGTGTTTCTAAAGGATTCTGCGGTCTGGCCCATATTTTCCACAGGCCTGGGGACTTTGAAGGATTCCACCTCGGTTTTGAGGAGTGTGAAATTTGCTTTAGAGAAGTTTTTCACTGTGGTTTTCAGGGCAGGGGGTGGAGTCGGGATGTGACTATCCAGTGAGATTAGTTTATGGTCTGATCTTACCAGTGAGGGATACACTTCTGGTGTGGAGCATAGAGTCCCCATGTTGGTGATGATCAGATCCAGTATGTTTTCCCCTCTTGTGGGAGTGGTAACAAGTTGTTCCATAGCATTTGAGTTTATAAATTCTAGGAACCTTTGGGCTAGGGTGTTGGAGCTAGAGTAATGCTCCCAGTCTATGTTTGGGTAGTTGAAGTCGCCCAATATAATGGTGTTTGGAGAGACCTTCATATTTTCCAGTTTTCTCAGGAAGGCAGTGGGGTTCCTGGGTTTGGGAGGGTGGTCTGTAGCAGGCTATAAACTGGAAGGCAGTTTTACCCACTGTTAGTTGCACATGGATAGTCTCTGATGCTTCGTGCTGTGCCACCAACCTGGAAGTGTGGGTATCTTTGGCGAAGAGTGATACTCTCTCTCCTTTTGTGATTCGGTTCAAGTTTTGGGGCGAAAAGCATGGTATGAGGTATAACCTGGTAGTGCTGGGGTGCTCTCGGGAGCCTTGAACCAGGTTTCTGTTACTGCACATATATCGATGTTCTCCATGCTAAGGAGAGTTTCGAGTGCATGCATCTTGAGGTTTAGACTTCTGGCGTTGAGTAGCATTACTCTTAGTTTCTTATCCCTTGTGATACCTATGGAGGTGGGTTGGTCTTTTGAGCCTTGCCTAAAAAAGGCACTATGGAGGTAGCAAGAGCCTTTGCCAATATCCGAAAGCCCAGGGGTGACAGGTGCAAGCCGTCCCTAGCGAAGCATCGTGGCTTGTCAAGCATGTCATCCCAGGCTGACAGGCATTGGATCCCATTTGAATGACACCAATACTTAAGCCAATTGTTGAAATTGATCATCTTGTCTTCATATTGCGGCATCATTCTTGGTGAGGGTAAGATGCTACTCAAGGTCAGGGTCATACCGGCCTGGGCTACATGCTCAGAGAGCTCCTCTATGTCTCTTTTCATGTAGTCCAGGGAGGTACGTCTCAGGTCATTCACACGAGCATGGACAATGACTGAGTCATATTTGTACTTGCCTTGGAGTGACCTGAGTGCTTGTGTTATGTGGTGGATCCTAACGCCAGACAGGCAGCTCACCGTGACCTTCTCCTTGTTCAGCCTGGTGAGCAGGATGTCAGTGTGCCTGATGATAGAGTCACCTATTATAAGTGTATCAGGTGTGTTGTTTAGCCTTAAGGGCTGTGACTGTTCGGCACACTGGCTTTGTGAGCTATGTGTTGCACGTGTTTTGTTTTGGGATAGCGGTTGCTTGGGTGTCTGCTTTGGAGGTCTCTGCTGCTTAGGCAGATTTTTATTTAGAGCCTCCGAGTATGTTTTTGTGTGTTCATGTGTTTAGTTTGCTGTCGTGGTAGGTCTATGTGAGACTGGAATTGTAGTGAGTGTGGTTTCCTTCTCCTCCTGACTGGTTTCGCCAGTACTGAGTTGAGAGAGCTTAGCCTCCAGTATGGCTATATGGTTGCATCTCTCACATGTGTTGGAATTTGTTGGGAGGAGGAGAGGGTTGTCTGTGTACATGAGGCAGTTGTAACATTGCCTCAAGATTCCCAGATTCACCAGCTGGACCGGAGAGGAGATTGACAACTGACCTTTGGACATGCTAGAATAGTATTGGGAATTCCTTTATAATTGAAAAAAAGGGCCAATGGGGAACAAGGTACTCAAGGGGAGTTTGTGAGGGTGTAGTGCTTTTAATTTTTTAGTGCTGACTTATATAATTGCTTTAGTGAGCAAGTGCCAGGTAACTTAAATGCAAAAACGACAAACAGTAACTTTCTTTCAAGTGAAACAAGGAAATAAGTACTGTAAGCAATGCAGACATCACTAGGGATCCGCAGAAGTGCTGAAAAGCCACATTTTAGGTGGAATTAGCGTTTCAGGGAAATAACAAGCAAACAAACAACAAACATACAAAAGTACAGCTTTGTACCTACCATAAATGTAGATGTTCGAAGATCCACATTGCTGCAGTCCTTACACTTGGGTAGTCCGCTGTCCTCGGTCGGCCCGAATATCAAAGTATAAGGCTGACGTCGGTCAGGGCGCATTTGACTGACATCAGGACGTCAGGGTACAAATGCGCATGACCGACGTCATATCCTCAGTCTTTTCTTGCCCCAGATGTCAGAAGACCCTAAAAATAAAGGTCAAAACCAAAAGATAGCAAACAACCAACCAACCACCCTTGCACTAACTATATGTACAACATATACAATATACACAACATGTACAACCCAACTTACACAACCACCTCTAACTACAGAGGGGAAGGAGGGAGGAATTGGACTGCAGCAATGTGGATCTTGAACATCTACATTTATGGTAGGTACAAAACTGTACTATGTTCTTCATCTCACATTGCTGCAGTCCTTACACTTGGGTAGAATCCCAAAGCAGAGGTAAGGGAGGATGGCTAACTACAAGGAAGCAGGAGCTGCCAAAATGCCCTGCAAAACAGCAGTGGCAAAACCAGCCCTGGACTTAGAGTAAAGAGGCAGGTGATAATGCCTAGAGAAAGTATGCACAGAACTCCAAGTAGCTGCCTCCAAAATATCCTTGGTTGCCACTCCCCTCAAAAAAGCTGTGGAAGTGGCAGTAGCCCTAGTGGAATGAGGCCTAATCCCAGCTGGAATCTCCTTGCCATGATGGGAATAACAGAAAGCAATGCAAAACCCAATCCACTTAGAAATAGTTTGTTTTGACACAGGCTTGCCCTGAGAACTCAAGGCAAAAGAAACAAACAACTGCTGAGACTGCCTGAACCCTTTAGTTCTGTCCAAATAATAACGCAACTGCCTGTGAACATCTAAAGTGTGCAAAATCTTTTCCCCTTTATTTTGGGGATTTGCATAAAAAGTAGGCAAATGAATAGTTTGGTTTAAAGCCACACTAGAAACCACCTTAGGCATAAAGGAAGGATTAGTACGTAATGATACCCTATCCTTATGGAAAATCAAGAAAGGCTCAACCGCTATAAGGGCCTGTAATTCAGAAACCCTTCTTGCAGAGGTAATGGCCAACAAAAAAGCAGTCTTCCATGATAAATATTTCAACTCAGCAGTAGCTGCAGGCTCAAAAGGTTGTAGAGTGAGTTTCTCCAACACAAAATTGAGATCCCAAGCAGGAGTAGGAGCTCTTCGTGGGGGTCTTATATTCTTTGCCCCTCTAAGAAATTGCTTGAACAAAGGATGAGAAAACAACGGTGGGTCGCAATCATAGTGAGCAGAAATTGCTGCAGCATGAACTTTAATAGAAGAGAAAGACAAACCTTTGTCCAGTAACTCAGTAAGATATTGAAGAGCCACACTCAAATTAGGCTCAGAAACATCAAAATCTTTTGCTACACTCCAAAATAAAAATCTCTTCCATTTATCTGCGTACACTTTCCTTGTGCTAGGCCTTCTAGCTTCCAAAATCACATTCAAAACTTGTTGTGGAAGTTGAGGCCCTCTATGGTTCAAAACAGAATATGCCAGGCTGTCAGGTGAAGAGAGTGAAGTTTGACATTGAGCAAATGGCTGTCCTCCTGTGACAACAGGTGTGGAATCGAAGGCAAAGGCCATGGAGGCTTCCATACCAGACTTCTCAGTAATGGGTACCAGTGCTGTCGAGGCCAATCTGGAGCTATTAAAATCATCCTTGGCTTGTCCTGTCTGACCTTTAGAAGTACCTTTAGGAGGAGAGGCAGAGGTGGAAAGGCATACACATGAAGATTGCTCCAATTGAAAGAAAGAGCATCCACTTTCCAAGCTGTGGGATGAAACCTTTTGTGCAAAACTTTGGCAGCTGATGGTTTAGTGGAGAAGCGAACAGATCTATGTCTGGAGTTCCCCATGACACTGTCAATTTCTGAAACACATGAGGATCCAATTTCCACTCGTGGGGATCCATAATTGCCTGCTCAACACATCTGCTAAGGAGTTCTGTGCTCCTGGCAGAAACCTTGCCTGAAGATTGAGTTGTAAACTGAGAGCAGTCTCCCACAAAATCATTGCTTGCCTGCATAGAGGATAAGAATGTGTTCCCCTTGCTTGTTGATTTACCACATGACAGTTGTGTTGTCTGTTAGAATCAACACCTGTCCTGGAAGAAGTAATTCCTTGAAAGCTATTAATGCAAACTGGACTGCTAACATCTCCTTCATGTTGATATGTAGATGTTGTAGTCTGACAGGCCACTTGTTTTGTATCCACTTTCCATTTAGATGAGCTCCCCAAGCTTTGTCTGAGGCATCTGTCGTTAAAATCTGACTCGCCTCTGGCCGGGTCACAGAGAGTCCCTTGTTTAGGTGACATTCCTGAGCCCACCACAAAAATTCCTTTTGAATGCAAGGTATTATTTGAATGACAGTGTCCAGATCCTGGCAGTGCTGTGTCCATACATTTTTGAGATACCATTGTAGCTTCCTCATATGCAGTTTGGCATTGGGAAGCACCAGAATACAAGATGCCATGAACCCTAAGGCTTGAAGGACTGCCCTTGCAGTCAGCCCGGACTGATGAGATAGTTGATGGAAGTAAAGGGATAGACTCTTTTGTTTGTCCGGGGTTAAAAAGGCCATCTGGGATGCTGTATTCAGTCTCACACCCAGAAAGCACGTCTTGAGAGGGTACTAGACTGGACTTTATTTCGTTCACAGAACACCCTAGGCATCTTAGCACTGCTATCACATATTCCAAATGATGAAGAAGCTCCTCCCTTCCTTGAGCCAGAATTAGGCAGTCGTCCAAATAAGGATAGATCTGTATTCCTTTTAGTCTGAAGAAAGCTATCACTGGAGCCAGAACTTTTGTGAACACCCTGGGCGCAGTAGATAAGCCAAAGGGCAATGCAGAGAACTGAAAGTGAGAAGTCCCAGCTCGAAAACGCAGATACTTTCTGCAACTTAGTCTGATAGGAACATGAAGGTAAGCCTCCTTGAGATCCAAAGTTACCATCCAATGATCTTTGCCCAGCAGAGGTAAAAGCTGCTGTAACGTCAACATTTTGAATTTGGGAATGTCCAGATAAGTGTTGAGGATAGATAAATCCAAAATTGGTCTCCACGTGTTCCCCTTCTTTGGTACTAGGAACAGGCGAGAATAAAATCCTAGGCCCACTTCCGGCAGAGGGACCGGCTGTATGGCCCCAGTTGGAGCAACAAAGAAACCTGTTTGTGAGCCTCTATTCTTTGTTGAGGAGGAACGTCTGGCATGCCTTTGAAAGGAGGAAAGGTATGGAAATAAAACCTGTAGCCGTGGTGTATGATATCCAATACCCATCTGTCCTGGGTAATTAAACTCCAATTTTCTTTGAAAAGTGCCAATCTTCCTCCCAAAGGTGCTGCCAGACGAGCAGGCTCTGGCAGCTGAAAAGGTAGGTCATTGGGTCTGCTTACGAAAGGACTGACCCCTGCCCTCACCCGAAGCCTGTGCAGGAGAACTCCCTGTTCTAGGCCTGAAAGAGCCCTGAGCTCTGCCCTTACCACGTCTAGATCTACCCCTAGACTGGGAATCATAAGAAGGATACGTCCACCCCTTAGTAGGCCAATTTCTACTAAATTTTGGAGGCTGGACCTGCAAAAAATCTTTAACAGTCTGCATAGACTTAGCCTTGTCTTCCATTTTCTTTAAAACTGTCTCAACAGGAGGACCAAACAATACGTCAGATTGTAAAGGAGCATCTAAAATCCTTGTATTAACATGTTCAGACAAATTCTGATCCCTCAGCCAGGCGTGCCTGCGAAGAACTGACCCAGTGGCAGCCACCCTAGACGAGGCCTGTACAGCATAAAAACCACATTGCAAAGAATGCTTACCCACCTGTTCAGAAACATGCACTAAATCTTGCAACTCTTTACAATCAATACCTACTGCCAGAGCATCAACCTTAGACTTCAATTGTGAAAGGAGATAGTTTTGGTATTTCAACATGTGAAACTGACAATTCAGAGCCCTCATAGCAAGAGTGGAAGAAGTATAGACTTTCTTTCCCCATCTATCCAAGGCCCTAGCCTCCTTGTCAGCAGGAACCGGATTTTTAACAACAGAAGCCTTAACACCTTTAGGCCCCTGGCTAACAGTTTCTGGGTCCGCCCTAGGACTCTTAAAAGATACTTATGAGCTTCAGGCACCCTATAATATCTATCCGGCTTAACAGGAGCAGGAGGCAAAGAATCAGGATTAAGAGAAGCCTCTGTAAAAACATCTTCCACTACATCCAAAACAGGAGGTATAGCCAAAGGCCTATGCTGGGGCAAAAACAGAAATTCCCTAAGCCTTTTCCTGGAATCAGAGAAGTCCTGACCTTCCCACTTAAAATGCTCCCTCATGGCATGAAGAGTTTCTGAAAAAGAAAAATCCTCAGGAGGAGTAGCAGAAGGAGTAGAATCATCCACATCAGAATCAGAATAAGGAGAGTACTCTTGCAAGTCTTCAGCCGAAGACTCAAACATCTGAAGCCTGCTCAAAACCCCCCAGCCCAGGCTCCACCCTAGGTCTCTTATCAGGAGGGGGCATAGAACCCCTAATTAAAGTAATCAAATCTTCTGCCATTTTAAGCATATGCTTCTTGGGCACAGTACCTGAAGAGCTAGGGGTAACACCAACTGAAGCCAAACCTGGCCTGCCCCTGGGAGAAGCCTTTGAAACAGAAGGAGAGGGCCTAGCCACCTTAGGAAGGGAGGGGAGTATAGTAACCTTAGAAGCCCCCTCAGCCTGACTTGTCTCCTGAGAGGCCACATCTTGTAATAATAAGGTCTCACCCTGGGAACACAAAGAAGCCACCGGCTCCACCGACACCTCTAAAGAACCGGCGTCCGGTACAGACGGTTCTTCTAGCCGAGGCTTAACTGACTTGTCCTTGCGCTTCTTCGAAGAAGCGGGCGTCGGAGCATCCGACGGCATTTTATAGTTGCACCGCTTCCCAAAGACTAACCTTGCACAATCCAACCTTCTCTTTATAGTGCGTTTATTAAATCTAGCACAAGAGCGGCAGCCAACAACATCGTGCTCAGGCCCTAAGCAAGGAATACACAAAGTATGATAATCTCTATGCTGTATCTGTTTCCCACAAGAAATGCAATTATTGACTTTTTCTGACATCCGGTAAATGACTGAGGCAAGAAAAAACTAAAATATTCCCCAACGGGGTACTTAGCCAACTTTGAACTCGGTCTGAAACTTCTAAATCAAAAAATCTCAGAACGCCAACCGGCACTTGCAATGCTGCTTCTGCATCGGACCATGCGGCAAAAAAGACTGAGGATATGACGTCGGTCATGCGCATTTGTACCCTGACGTCCTGATGTCAGTCAAATGCGCCCTGACCGACGTCAGCCTTATACTTTGATATTCGGGCCGACCGAGGACAGCGGACTACCCAAGTGTAAGGACTGCAGCAATGTGAGATGAAGAACATCAAAGCTAGATTCAGCAGGCCTGGATCTAGTCTATGCTACAGCAAACAAGGTGCACCAATTTCAGTAAGAAGCAGTTCAAATATGCAGGCACTATAAGCCTTTAACCAGAAATTCCCAGCTCAGAAGGGCAGAGTCCAGCCTCTCCTCCCACAAGAGTGCAGACCACGAACCCTTTTAATGTAAAATAACTGGCCTGAAGCCCAAGTGCTTAAACCAGAATTAATACACTTTTAGAATAACAGACACTGAGCCCTCAATCAGCAGTTCCCAACTTAGAAGGATGTAAGCTACCTGTTCTGCCAATACAGTCCAGACCACAAACCTTCTTAATGTAAAACAACTGGTCTGAAGCCCAAGTGCTTAAACTAAAAGGCTTAGAATGAGTTACACCAAGCAGTAATAAATACAATTGAGTACTTTTAAGATGACGCAAAAGCAAAATAAAGTAGGAAGAAACACAAATACAGTAAAAGCAGATAAAAAAAAATTGAGTGAACAAATGAGATGTGCCCAGGAGTTACAGGACAGAAACAAGTGCAAATGCAGGCCTTCAAATCAGAAAGTTGAGAGAGATGGAAGACTGCCCAAACGGCCAGTAACTACAAATTCTGGGCCAGAACCACTCCTTATGTGGTAGACAGGTTATCTAGTGCTTACCACTCCCACTGATAAGCTAGAAGGCTTCCCTCCAACACAGAAAGGCTTGGGGGGCTCAGAAGCTTACAAATAGTCCTGGATACAGCAAATCTGTATCTGGAACACTAATTACAGGAAAGGTAGGAAACAGGCTTATAATTTTTTTTTTTTTCAGAAAAGTAGCAAAAACAGTAGTAAAAACAATTCACATGCAGTGCAAGCTGGCACACTTGAGTATGTAGCAATATTAGTCCACACACAGTTTGAAAAAATATAATTAAATTAAAAAGGACTAAAAGCAAGTGCAGAAAGGGTTTATTAGGTAGAATGCGGTAAAGAGATGGGACTGGGGGAGTGTCCTAGATCAAATCTACAGTGGGGCAGGCACTGCAAAAGCCACCAAATTTAAACTACAACCAAGAACAGGGAGGGGGGTGGGGAAAAGTTTCAACAGAGATGTGAGGAATCAGAGTGCAAATTATAAAACCAAAACAATATATACTGATCTCTGTATATTTGCAGAACAGTAAGACAACAGATATCTAAGCAACAATTTAGCTCTATAATACAGAATAATACAGAAAAATATACTCAGCTCTATATATTTGCAGACAGTCTTGTAAGGCTGTCTCTTAACACACAGGATCCACTTTAAATGCAGGCTGCTGCTATTAAGTCAAATTAAGGAAACCTTGAGTTAACAACACACAAGCTATAGAAACCAAAATGAGGAGGGGGTGGGGAAGACAGTTTCAACAGAGATGTGAGGAATCAGAGTGCAAATTATAAAACCAAAAAATATATACTGATCTCTGTATATTTGCAGAACAGTAAGACAACAGATATCTAAGCAACAATTTAGCTCTATAATATAGAATAATACAGAAAAATATACTCAGCTCTATATATTTGCAGATAGTCTTGTAAGGCTCTCTCAACACACAGGTTCCACTTTAGATTCAGTAGGCAGTAGGTAGTTGATGGAATGTACAAGGCCTGAAGAGTCAGAGAATGCAGCAAAGTCAGCTCGCAGGCCATCGCTGCCAAACAGCAAAGAGGATATGACTTTATACCACCTCGCTTGTTCAGGTAGCACATCACACTAGTGTTGTCTATGACCACTACAAGAGGACCCAGAGTTCCTAAGTGGTGAAGAACTTTTAAGACGTGAATCACTGCCAACATCTCTTTTACGTTTAAGTGCTTTGGAGTGTCCTGAAGACCCCACAAACCTTACAACTGAACTCCCACAGACATTGCTCCCCATGCAAAATCTGGAGAGTCCATTCAGACAGATTGGACTGGGTCCTGAAAACAGAAATGCAGTCCTAGATTCAGAAACAGTTGATCCTTCCACTGCTGCATTTGCTGTTTCATAAATCCCAGTACCTGGAAATCCATGGCATGAAGGTGCTGGGTACAACAAGCCATAAAGTAAAACTGAATTTTTCTCATGTGTAATCTGGCAAGTGGTATCATAAGGATCACTGATGCCATCAGGCCTAGAGTTTTGACTAACTATGTTGCCGAGGCCACATCTAAAAGACAGAAATACAAAAAAATGCCCTAATAACTCAGAACTTTGCCTTCTAGCAGGAAGGCTGTCCTTTTTACTGTGTTTATCCAACACTCAAGGAAAATAATTGAGAGGGTACGAGGAAGGACTTTTGAGGGTTCAGTCTGAAGTCAAGGGGGATGCGACCTAGTCTAAAGACTCCCCATCACCTGGACACAGAATCTGCACAAATCAGCAAGTTATCTAAATAAGGAAAATGTGGATGCCTAGGGTTCTGCAATAGGCAACCACATGGGTCAGACAGTTTGTAAACACATGAGGTGCAATAGATAGCCCACAGGGTATACTGTAAGCCATACAGAGCAAACCACAAAAAGTACAGTTGTGTACACTTACCATAAATGTAGATGTTAGAGTGTATTCACTGTTGCAGTCATCACATTTGGGTTATCCCTGCCAGGGAAGCCCTCAGTTTGCCCGAATACCAGAGGCTTAGTATTTCTGTGTCGGTTACTGTCTCTTCAGGACTGATGTCAGGTCGTCAGTAGTATAAAGTAAGGCAGCCGATGCCATTACATCAGTTTTTCTTGCCTTGTCGGGAGCCCCCAAGTGGGAGCCAGGATATGGTGGAAAAACCCCACCAGTAGAAAGTAAATACCAAAAAGTTCCTTGTAAGGAGAGAGAGAGAGAGAGAGAGAGTGTGAGAGAAAGGGGGATGGAGGGACGGAAACCAGGACTGCAACAGTGATTACGCTCGAACATCTACATTTATGGTAAGTGTACACAACTGTACTATGTTCTTTGTGTTTCACTGTTGCAGTCATCACATTTGGGTAAATTCCCAAAGCTAAGGATGGGAGGAGGAATTTAGATAGCATTAGGACCAGCTATAAGGCCCTGCAAGACTGCAATGGCAAAGACAGCTCTAGATTTACAGAAAATTGGCAGATGGTAATGCTTGGTGAAAGTATGTACAGAACTCCAGGTAGCAGCTTCTAGGATGTCCCTGGTAGGTACGCCTCTGAGAAAGGCTGTAGAGGTAGATGTAGCCCTGGTTGAGTGGTGTCTGATCCCCTGTGCGACAGGTTTTCCATGGTGCTTGTAGCAGAAATGAATGCAATGGCCTATCCATTTGGAAATGGTTTGCTTTGAAATAGCATTCCCCTCTGCCCCTGCAGCAAATGCCACCAGCAGTTGTTCAGATTTCCTTTGAGGTTTAGTTTCCTTTGAGGTTTAGTCCTGTCCCAGTAGAATCTAAGTTGTCTGTGCATATCTAAGGAGTGCAGTATCCATTCCCCTTTGTTCTGTGGATTAGGAAAGAAGGTTGGCAAATGTATGAACTAATTAAGGGCCACACTGGATACCACCTTGGGCATGAAGGAGGTATTGGTCCTGAGGGACACCCTGTCAGCATGAAAGATGATGAAAGGCTCCATTGCCATACGGGCCTGTAATTCAGGTACCCTTCTAGCTGAAGTGATTGCTAAAAGGAAAGCTGTTTTCCAAGAAAGGAATTTTAAGTCTGCAGTAGCAGCTGGCTCGAAAGGAGGAAGAGTGAGTTTTTCCAATACAAAGTTATGGTCCCAGGCTGGGGTTGGAGCTCTCCTGGGTGGTCGTACATTTTTGGCCCCTCTGAGGAACTGCTTGAGCAGTGGATGCGGAAAGAGGGGAGGTTCTGTGTGAGCTGAAATGGCTGAGGAGTGAATTTTGATGGAGGAGAAAGACAGGCCCTTGTGAAGCATCTCAGTTAAGTACTGCAAAATCTGAGGTAAATTGGGCACTGCTGTGCTCATCGTTTGAGATTGGTTCCAGGCACAGAATCTTTTCCATTTTCAGCATAAGATTTTCTAGTACTAGGCCTCCATGCCTCTAAAATGATGATCACTGGTTTACTGGAGGGACAGATTCCTATCTCAGAGACTTCCCATACTCTGGGACAAACTACCTATCTATATCAAACAAAGCTCCTCAGTAGCACTCCTCAAGAAAAATCTTGATGATTGTATGGGAGACAGGAAATTCAACCCAGGGATCACTTCTGTGGCTCTGCTTGACAGGGGCACAGGAAAATAATTTTCTTGGGTGGCAAAAGCCAGGGTACCGTTTGGCTAGGCTTATATAGGCACTAGGGCCAATAGCCTAGTACCTGCCTATGAAGCTATGGTGAATGAGAGATTAGGTAATTAGCCAGGCTGCTAGGTTCAGTGTTTAAAGCTGAGGGTGCAGAATCCGGTTCTCCTGCTGAGACAATAGGGTAGGAGTCTGAGGCAGGTGCCATGGCGCTAACGGTGACACACTGCGCAAGAGGGTGTACCAGTGTTGGCGTGGCCAGTCTGGTGCAATCAAAATAGTCCTTGGCTGGTCTTGCTTGAGCTTTAGTAGTACTTTGGAGGGTAGAAGCAGAGGAGGAAAGGCATAAACTGAAAGGTTTTTCCAGCTAAAGGACAGAGCATCCACTTTCCAAGCTTGTTTGTGGGGAGTTCTTGTGCAAAATTGTCCAATTGATAGCTCTGGGGGGAGGCAAACAGGTCTATATCTGGGCTCCCCCCATTTGCTTGTCAACATGTTGAAAATCCTTGGTTCCAGTTTCCACTAGTGTGGGTCCATGAGGTTTCTGCTTAGTTCGTCTGCCAGTGTATTTAGTTTTCCTGGCAGGAAATGACCTTGTAGATGCACTTGGTAGCTCAGGGCTGTGCTCCACAATGCCATGGCTAGTCTGCAGAGGGGGTAAGAAAGTGCACCCCCCTGCTTGTTTATGTACCACATAACAGTGGTGTTGTCCGTCTTTACCATTAATTGTTCACCTGCTGAGAAGTCCAATCCTTTAATATAAAATACAATTGATGAGCGCTTTCGTCTGCATAAAACAAACTCTGCATAAAACAAACTTCATCAGATAAAGTCCCACTATAACTGACATATTTTATAAAAAAGTTTAACCAATGAAAATTTCACATTAATAATACAATTAATCAATAAAATTCTAAAATGCTAACATTCTAAGTTTAAAGAAACAAAGACATGTTGGTTGTTATATGTATGTGTACACACACTTCAGACTAAGTAAATAATGGTGCACCATAAAAAAATTAGATAAAGGAGGAGGGTTGGTAATTTTCAAGCAAAACGACTATATAAAAGCTATAAGTAACATTTTGACACAAGAAAAAACCTACTGTTTGGTGTCCCTTAACGAAATTTCTACTGCTTACAATAGAATTGATTCCCTCTTAGAAGAGTATCTGGTGGAACAACGAATCAACCAGACTACCTTTCATTTCCTTCGACAAACCCATCCACTCATTCCTGTTTTTTTTGGGATACCAAAAACACATAAAAACATCATGGAACCACCCTTCAGACCCATTGTTTCTGCCCGTGGATCCGAAACTCATCCCTTGGCAGTATTTATTGACCAGAATTTTAAAAATATTGCAAAAAAACAAACATCTTATAAAAGATTCTTGGGATTTTTTGGGCAAGATGCACAAGGGGTTATGGACCAAGGATAGTCTACTCATCACCATTGATGTGAAAGACTTATTTACTTGTATCCCTAGAAAGGAGGGTTTTGAATTTTTTGAAACTAGTATTCACAAACATTCCGAATTAACATCAGACAGAAAATCTTTATTGTTGGAACTAATGGAAATAGTTTTAGACAATAATTTTATAAACTTTGAAGGGGTTCTCTACAAGCAAACCAGTGGGGTGGCAATGGGGGCAGCTTGCGCCCCCATATACGCCAACTTGGTACTTTTGGAATGGGAGACCTTACATATCTTTGAGAGTGTTTTCTCTGCTAAAATTACAGCATATTATAGATTTCTGGACGATATTTTTATGATTTGGGATGGGACACAAGATGAGTTGGAACAATTTATTTTTTACATCAACCAAACCATCTCCTGGTTGTCTTTCACTCACCAAGTCAGTGCAGAATGTATCAACTATTTAGATATTACACTATCAAAAACCTCAAGTGGTTTCAAATCCCAGGTATACAGAAAACCAACTTGGTGTAACAGCTACCTCCACTTTGACAGCCAACATCCTTATTTTCAGAAAAAAAGCATTATAAAAGGGCAAGCTGTCAGAGTGGCTAGGATGACATCCCACTTAGAAGATCTCAAACCAGAATTCACCAAACTGGGTAAAATGTTTGGTGAAAGGGGGTATCCTGTGGTTTTAGTAGAAAACATATTGACAGAAGTATACAACGGGTGGGGTACACGTTTCAAACCTTTACTTGGTCACCCCATTGAGAATACGGAAACATTAGAAGACAGACCCTATGAATTTTCAGGATCTTGTTCTATTCAACATAACAACTTTTCTTCTATTTTTAAAAAAATCTTACAAGAAAATTGGTCTATTTTAAAAAACAATCCTGAAATTATTGAAGTTATAGGGAACCAACCTACATTCATTCATTGGGTGGGTAATAATTTCAAAAGAACCTTGGAAGGAATAGACCATTCTTACAAGAACTCTAGGGGTACCCACTCATGTGGTAGATGTGCCCAATGTTCTTCCATTAACACCTCTAATAGTATTATTTTAAACAATGGGTTGAATACAGTGGTTAAATTCTGCAGGGGCAATTGTTATTCTTCCATGGTGGTGTATTTGGCAACCTGTTGTTACTGCCCATGTTACTACGTGGGCAAAACTGAACGTCATTTAAAAGAAAGGATTTACGAACAAAAGAATGACATAAAAAACAAAAAGGAAACAAGTGCCTTATACAAACACACCACCATGTGCCAACCCGTTCCATCTTTCAAATTTGGTATCATAGACATGGTTAATTTGGAAATCAGAGGAGGAGATGTTAAAAACATTTTACTGCAGGAGGAAGTTAGATGGCAGTTAAGATTAAAATCTAATACTTTTCCAGGTTTAAATGAGTATATAAATATTAAAGCCATCTTAATAGGAAAGGCAAATATACTTTAAAGATGGTAAATACATTTTTAAACACACTAGACGTAAGCACATTATGTACAAACCATATTTATGCTACAATGATGTAGATTACCTCTTTGTATAACTACATTTCAAACAAAAATTTTTTTTATGGTGCACCATTATTTACTTCGTCTGAAGTGTGTGTACACATACATATAACAACCAACATGTGTTTGTTTCTTTAAACTTAGAATGTTAGCATTTTAGAATTTTATTGATTAATTGTATTATTAATGTGAAATTTTCATTGGTTAAACTTTTTTATAAAATACGTCAGTTACAGTGGGACTTTATCTGATGAAGTTTGTTTTATGCAGACGAAAGCGCTCATCAATTGTATTTTATATTAAAGGATTGGACTTCTCAGCAGGTGAACTGTGCTTTGTTATCAGTTTATTCTACCTACTTTGTGGCATTTACCATTAATTGTCTTGGAAGAATATGGTCCTTGAATGCTGTCAGAGCATTCTGTACAGCTTAAATTTCTTTTTGATTGATATGCAGGTGCATTTGACTTGGGTTCCATTTGCCCTGAATGCATCTACCTGCCAGTAGAGACCCCCATGCATAGTCTGATGCATCTGTTGTTAGGATCTGGGCGGGAAGGGGTAGTGTGAATTGGTTTTGGTGGCAGGCCTCTGCCCACCAAAGGGAATCTAGGCGTAGGCAAGGTATGATAGGAATCATTGCTTCTAGATCCTGAGAATGTTGAAACCACAGGCTTTTTAGATATCATTGTAGTTTCCTCATATGCAGTCTTGCATATGGAATTAGAAGAATGCAGGAGGCCATGAACCCCAAGGGCTGTATTTGCCTTGCAGATATAGCAGGGTTTTTGTGGCCACTTGTTTGAAGTAGGTTGTCAAATGAATTTGTTTCTCCGGTGTGAGGAAAGCCATCTGGGAAGTTGTATTCAAACTTGCTCCCAGGAATATAATTTGTTGACAGGGTACCAAGTGTGATTTATTTTCGTTTATGGTGTACCCCAGACAAGTTAGCACCCTATGTACAAAAGCCAGATGATTCAAAAGTATGTCCTGGCTTTATGCCTGAATTAGACAATCGTCCAGGTAAGGGTATATTTGAATATTTCTTTGCCTGCAAAATGCAATAACTGGAGCTAGGCACTTTGTGAATACCCTGGGAGCAGTAGATAAGCCAAAGGGCAGTGCAGAGAACTGATAGTGCGTGTAGCCTGCTTTGAAGTGCAGGTATCTTCTGTAAGTTTCCCTGATTGGGATGTGCAGGTATGCTTCCTTTAAATCTAGTGTTGCCAACCAGGCGTCTTTGCCTAGCATACGGAGCAACTGGTAAAGAGTCAGGATCTTGAATCTTGAAATCACCAAAAAGGTGTTTACAGTAGACAGGTTCAGGATAGGATGCCATGAATTGCCTTTTCTGTGTACAAGGAAAAGTCTTGAGTAGAAACCGTGTCCCTTTTCCTCTTCTGGTATCAACTGAATAGCCCCCATGCTTAAGAGAGAAAGTACTTGCTTTTGGGCCTCTGCCCACTGATTTCGGGGTAGATCTGGCCACCCGCTTGGTGTTGGTATCGTGTGGAAGTGAAATCTGTATCCCTGGGAAACTATTTAAAACCCATTTGTCCTGGGTAATGAGTTCCCAAGTTCATTGCATGAAGAGCAATTTTTCCCCCCAAGGGGGCAATCAGTTGGGAAGTTCTTGGAAGTTTTAAAAAGAAGTCATTGAGACAGTTTACCATATGGGGAATTTTATTACTCCCAGATTTGGAAGTGGAGGCTTCCCCACTGCTTAGTCCTGTGCGTACCCTGGGACTGAAGCCTGGGAGCTCTGCTGGATCTGGGTTTGGACTGAGAAGGTCTGGAAGAGGCAGGAAAGGACCAATTCTTGGAAAGCCAATGCCTACTAAACCTTGGAGGTTGTACTTGTAAAAAATCTTTAACAGTTTGCATAGATTTAGCTTTTTCCTCCATCTTTTTAAGAACAACTTCTGCCTTGTTGCCAAAAAGGCGGCCCTGATTTAAGGGAACATCCAGTAATTTTGCTTTAACACGATCTGGCAAGGACTGCTCCTTAAGCCAAGCATGCCTTCCAAGTACAGACCCAGTTACAGCAGCCCTGCAAGATACCTCTAGTGAATCAAAACCACACTGCAAAGTATGCTTTCCAACTTGTTCAGCTGAGGGCAATAAATCCTGTAAATCCTTATTTTCAGCACAATCAGGAATCAACATAATTTTCTGTTTAAGCAATCCAATAATATGCTGCGGATACTTTAACATATGAAACTGACAGTTTAAGGCCCTAAAGGCCAAAGTTGCAGAAGTGTATACCTTCTTACCCCATCTATCCAGCGCCCTGGAATCTCTATCAGAGGGGGTAGGATTTTTGGCAGTAGTAGCTTTAATGCCCTTGGGTTTCTGGGAAATGGTCTCAGGATCCGCAGTAGGATTTTTAAAAAGGTACTTGAGAGAGTCAGGAACCCTGTAATATCTACCAGGTTTTCTGGGAGCAGGAGGTAAAGAATCAGGGGCCAAGCTAGATTCCGAAAAAGTATCATCAACAATGTCTAGTACAGGAGGTATGGCTAAAGGCCTGTGCTGGGGCAGGAGTAAAAAATCCCTAAGCCTCTTTTTAGAATCAGAGAAATCCTGACTTTCCCAACAAAAATGCTCCCTGAGAGTATGCAAGGTTTCACCAAAAGAGAAATCTTCTGGGGTGGGGGGGCAGAGGGAATAGAGTCCTTAGCATCAGAATCCTCATAAGCAGATAAGGGTAAATCATCCTGGTCATCAGTGGAAACAGAAAATTCAGAATCCTGGTCGGAAGTATCATAAGCAAACTCAGTCCTAGGTCTCTTAGAGGGGGAAGGCTGGCTTCCCCTGACTAAAGTAATAAGGTCTTCAGCCATTCTTATCATTTGTTTTCTAGGCATAGAGGCCTGGGCGTCAGTTTTCTAGGCATGGTTCGAGTTTCAGGCCTTGAAGAAGAAGATGGAGTCGGTTTAACACGCAAGTCAGTAGGCCTGAATACACCCTCAGAAGCCGGTGCCTGCACAGCGACTCCTGACTCATCCAAGGTAGAGACATCCGCAGGTTCCACAGTTGAAGCATCTCGTGGCATACCGGACTCCAAATGGGTCTCAGTAGAGGCCTGCGAATCTGAATTAGCGGGTATCAGGGGCTGCAAAAGCACCTCAGTGAGTACCAGTGAACTGGCGACTGGCTTAGGAGAAGCGTCGGCGGCAGCTTTGAACCTAGGCGGCCTGTCTCTGTCTTTATCTTTGTGTTTTTTCAGAATGTCAGTAGTCGGATGGCTTACCGAAGACATATCAGGATAATTGAACCAAGCACCAAAATATTTAGCAGCAAAAATATATCGACGACAGATAGTTTGTGATTTAAATAAGGCACAAAACCGACAGCGAGGTACGTCGTGGTCTGGCCCTAGGCAAGGAATACAGTACGAATGAAAATCTTTATGAAGTATTTGCTTTCCACAAGTAATGCAATTATTTACTTTTATTGACATTGGTTTAGAGCAAGAAAAAGTTTCCCCAACGGGGTACTTAACTTTTAGTTGAAGACTTCAGTTCTGAAACTTGAAAATGAAAATTTCAGGGGAGTTGGCCAACCGGCACTTGCGAACTGCTTCTGCTTCGGGCACCGCATGGCAAGAAAGACTGATGTAATGGTGTCGGCTGCATGTTTTATACCCCTGACGTCATGGAAGAAGGGACAGCAACCGACACAGGACCCAAGACTTTGTTAATTAGGCTGACTGAGGGCTACTGCAAGCAGATAACCCAAATGTGAGGACTGCAACAGTGAAACACGAAGAACACCTCAGGTAGCGGCCGACAGGCACTTGTGCGAAATGCTTCTGCTTTGGGCTCCTCTGCGAGAAAGATTGATGCAATGGCGTGGGCTGCCTGTTTTTATACCCTCTGACGTCCGTACAGAAGCAACAGCGACCGACGCAGAAATACTAAGCCTTTGGTATTCTGGCCAACTGAGGGCTAACAGTGGCAGGATAACCCAAGTGTGATGACTGCAACAGTGAAATACAAAGAACATCCACAGGATCCTTAGTTTTGCGGCATACCGGACTCCGAAAGGGTCTAGATAGCGGCCTGTGAATCCACAGAAGCGGGCATCAGGGGATGCGAAAGCGCCTCACTGAGGACCAGAGAACTGACGAGTAGCTTAACGGAAGTGTCGTCTGTAGGCTTGGACCTATGCGGTCTGTCTCTGTCTTTATCCTTGCATTTTTTCAGAAGATCTGCTGTCAGATGGCTTACTGAAGCCATATCGGATTTAGAGGACTGTAAGCGAAAATATCTAGCTACAATAAGGGCCCGATGATGTATAGTTCTGGAGTTGAACAAAGCACAAAACGACAGTGAGGGACGTCGTGGTCTGGGCCTAAGCAAGTGACGCAGAAAGAATAGTCTTGGTGTGGTATTTGCTTTCTACAGGCAAGACAATTGTTAACTTTTTCTGACATCGGTTAGAGCAAGAAAAAAGGATCTTGTATTCAGCTTTTGAAGACTTGACTAGTTCCCTGATTTGCCTATTGAGATTAATAAGGGAATTTTTTTTTTTTATCTCTGTTGTCCTCCCTCCCATTTACTTCTAGACAGGAATTTCTTCCTATTTATGCCAGGGGTCGACCAAGATGGCTTCTTTTTCCAGCTAGACCTAGGTTTAGTTTGATGAGCTACTGACATTTCTATGCAGTTATTTAAGTGGTTGTACATGGCATATGTGTATACTTCTGAATAGGCCTCTGTGTTTCTGGGGTTTGGGGAACTTTAAAATCACCTAGGCTATCACTTAACATGAGGTAATCTGCCTAGGAAAAAATTCTTTAGAGTTTGATGGCAGCACTACCATTACATTTACTTCAAAGGAGACCAATTTATGATCCAATCTTACCAATGAGGACATTACTGGGGGGGGGGGGTGTCATGTTTGCGAGGACTATGTCAAGGATATCCGAGCCCTTACTGGGAGTACAGACCAGTTGTTCTAGACCATTTGCATTGAGAAAGTCCAGAAATCTCTGAGTCTGCAGGTTAATAGTTATAAACATTTCCCAGTTTATGGATGGGTAGTTAAAACTGCCCATGATTAGTGTGTTAGGCTGAATGGTAATTGAGCCTAATAACTTCAGGCATGCAGAATGGTTTTCATACCTGTAGCTAGCAATGCTACAGTGGGGAGATTTTGCCTATGGTCAAGCTGGACATGGAGTAGCTCCAGCAAGTCATCCTGCCAGGCTAATCTAAAGGTGTGACTGCTTTTTATGTAAATTGAAACATCCCTTCCTTTTGTTTTTCTTTTCCTTTTCAGAGGGTGGTCTGAATGTGTTATTGACACTGTAGCCTTACATTGCTGGGATGCTTTCCACAGCCTTGAACCACATCTCTGTAACTGCACAGATCTCAGCATTTTCCAGGGCAAGAAGAGCTTCCAGGGAGTGCAGTTTCTGGTTAAGACTCCTAGCACTGAACAGTAGCACCTTCAGCTTAGCATTAGAAAAATTTGTCACGTTGGTAGTTCTGTTGGTTTAGCACTGTTTAAAAAAAAGGCACTATGGGGGTGGCTAATACTACGGCCAGTATTCAAAATCTAGTGGTGACAGGTGCAGACCATCCCTGGCAAAGCAGTGTGGTCTGTCGATCATGTTGTCCCAGGCTGACAAATACTGGATCCCTTTAGAAGGGCACCAGCAGCTAAGCCAATTATGGAAGTCAATCATTTTCTGTTTGTATTGTGGTATCATTCTTGGTAAGGGTAGAATGCTACTTAGTGTGAGGCTCATACCAGCCTGCAACACATGTTTAGAGAGGTCCATCACTTCTCTTTTCATACAGTCCAGGGAGTTACATCTCAGGTCATTCAACTCACATGGACTATGATTGAGCCATACTAGTGCCTGTGGCTGAGTGACCTGAGTGCATGTGTGATCTGGCGAATCCTGGTCCCTGACAGGTAAATGACTGTAACCCTCTATTTATCCAAGCTGGTGGGGGGGGGGGTCTGTGTGTCTCACGATGCAGTCTCCTTTGACTAAGATGCTTGACTGTGCAGTGTTTCGCCTTAGGGGGTTGCCCATGGAGACACCATGACGTGTACTTTATGTGCAGTGGTTGGTGTTGACTTGATTTTTTTTTGCATGTGGTTTTTGAGTGCAGCATACAGGAGGTCTCTGAGGTTTTGTTAATGATACTTGTGAGTACCTCTGCATATATGGAAGCATGTGTGAAGTCCTTATTTAGTGAAAGAAATGATGTTCATCTGCTAACAACCTGTTTGTCATTTGATCTGTCAGTATGTGAGTCATGTCTCAATTTTCACAGTATAACTACATCTCTCACATACTGTGTCTGAGTGCTTCAGGATTCAGTGGTTATCAGTATACATGAGACAATTACTACATTACCTCAGGATGCCCATGTCCACTAAGCTGGCCACAGAGATAGCAGGAAAGTGCCTATCCATATTTCAGGTTTTTTACTATGGGTTTAACTGGACAGAACAGTGGGGAAATATAACGGGACTGGGATGACAGCGCACAGATGAAGAAAAGGCGCTATTATTCTGTGTGAACTGCAGCTATCCAACAAAATGATGTTGCTATGCACGCAACTCAGATGCTCCAAGAGCAGCAGGGGAACTGGGGAAGGTTGTAGAGAGTATTATTTTAAGGGAAATTTTAACATGCTACACTTTATCTATACAGAGTACTGCTAATTGACACTGTGCAGACAGGACCCTAGTGCAAACACTGGGATTATAAAGAATCAGAAAAACAAGTTTCACAACAACAAGGCCTACAGACCAATCAGGAAAACACAATAAGCTTTCAGCCAGCAGCCCCTATTCAGATAGGTTTGCTACAGCACACACTTCTGCTACAAAAGTGTAGTCAGAAAACCTTCTTAATGTAAAAATCTTGGTTTTAGAGCTCAAGTGCAGGAAACCACACAATAAAGATACTACTGTCCTATAAAACTAGCAGACACAATGTAATTAAATACCACAGCAGCAGTAGAAACAGTCCAGCTTTGAAACTCTACTAAAGTGCAAAAAATGTAAATTAATACAGGATTCTTATGAAATACAGAAAAATAATCAGAAGAGCAAATTATACTTATTTTCATTCTGTTAGAAGCCGGTGGCTTTAGATGTAGCAGATTCAGAGTGAATGTCAGGTGAAATACACAGTTCAGGGACATACACCTCTTCTGCATCATCAAAAGAACAGTTTGGAGGGACAGATATACCTCTCAAAGGATATCACTGCTCTGGAACAGAGCCCCATTCCACATAAAACAAAATTCATTCCTGTCCATTTTCAAGTACAACTTGGATCCATGGATGGAAAAAAGGAAAAAAGTTATCCAGGACAATCCTCTGTACAAGTAACGGATAGAGGCAGCTCCTAAATACTTTATCCCATGCATATGTCCCCTCAAGTTATCTATGATATGATCCCAGTTATTCCCATTGGGGTAATATATAACTATCAATCATGGGATGGGCAAGGCCAATCTCTAACCAAATGGGATAGGTTAATTTGAGCACAACAAGGGAAATTGGCTAAGCTTAAAATGGCCCTCAGGGACAGCTAGCTTAGTACTTTACTTACCTACAAACCTATAAAATGAATTTCCACATATACTGTGTGTATGTGTGTCTGTATGTATGTACATACATACATACATACATATATACATATATATATATATATATATATATATATATATATATGGGTCTACTGCTCTACATCGAAAATACACGTCTTTGAAATAGCGCAGTAGACCCTATGCTTCAGCGAAAGTCCACTTAAACGAAAGTGCACTTTCGCTGAAGTGTAGTTCCCCGGGTTACCCAAAAAAAAAAACGGTAAGCCCCCCTGCACCCCCATATGGGGGGCTGTGCCCCCCACACACCACCTACTAAAATATACCAACTCCAAGATCGTACTACAGTGGGGAAAAGGGAAAGTACAGTTGTGTACATTTACCACAAATGTAGATGTTCGAGTGTATTCACTGTTGCAGTAATTACATTTGGGTAATCTGCTGGCTGGTTGCCCTCAGTCGGCCTGATTAACAAAGTCTTGGGTCCTGCGTTGGTTACTGTCCCTTCTTCCATGACGTCAGGGGTATAAAACATGCAGCAGACACCATTTTCATCAGTTTTTCTTGCTCCAGATGTCAGGTGCCCCCCAAATGGGGAGCAAAATATAAATATATGTAAATATATATGCATGTAATTTGGAACACAACAAATATACCTCTAAATTAAAGCAAATACACCAAAAAGGCTTTTGAGCATAGTAAAAGAAAGAAGAAGTATAGTAAAAGGGAAAATAGGGGGCTGGCAGGTGGGTAACCCAGACAGACTGCAACAGTGAATACACTCGAACATCTACATTTATGGTAAGTGTACACAACTGTACTATGTTCTTTGTGTTTCACTGTTGCAGTCATTACATTTGGATAGAATCCCAAAGCTATGGTTGGGAGGATGGAGCATTAGGAGCAGCTATAAGGCCCTGCAGGATAGCAGTGGCAAAACCTGCTCTGGATTTAGAGAAGAGAGGTAAATGGCAATGTTTGGTGAACGTATGAACTGAGCTCCAGGTAGCCACTTCTAGAACGTCTCTGGTAGGAACCCCTCTGAGAAAGGCTGCAGAAGTAGATGCAAGCCCTGGTGGAATGGGATCTGTTCCCCTTGCGAACAGGTTTACCATGGTGCATGTAGCAGAAATGAATACAACGGCTTACCCATTTTAAAATAGTCTGCTTGAAATAGCCTTTCCCTCTGCCCCTGCAGCAAATGCCACCAGTAGTTGCTCGGATTTTCTTAGAGATTTGGTTCTTTTTAAGTAGAATCTTAGTTGTCTGTGTACATCCAATGAATGCAGAATCCGTTCACCCTTGTTCTGTGGATAGGGGAAAAAAGTTGGCAGATGAATGGTCTGATTAAGAGCCTCACTAGATACCACTTTAGGCATAAAGGACAGATTGGTCCTGAGCGCCACCCTCTCTGGAGAAAAGGTAATAAAAGTCTCCACTGCCATGAGAGCCTGTAGTTCTGAAATCCTTCTAGTTGATGTGACTGCTAAAAGAAAAGCTGTCTTCCAAGAGAGAAATTTTATGTCTGCAGTAGCAGCTGGCTCAAAAAGGAGGTAGAGTGAGCTTTTCCAACACAAAATTGAGGTCCCATGCAGGAGGTGGTGCTCTCCTGGTGGGGTCTTAGATTTCTGGTCCCTCGGAGATACTGCTTTAGCAGAGGATGAGAAAAGAGGGGAGGCTCTGTGTTGTAATGAGCTGAAATGGCAGACGCATGGATTTTTATGGAAGAGAAAGACAGACCCTTGTGAAGCATCTCAGTTAAATATTGCAGAACTTGTGGAATATTGGGCATTGCTGTGCTTATTCCTTGTGCCTGGTTCCAGGCACAGAATCTTTTCCATTTACCAGCGTAAGATTTTCAGGTACTAGGCCTTCTAGCCTCCAAAATGACATCCATCACAGGTTTGCTGAGAGATGTAACTGGTGAAATTAGTTGATCAGCCATGCTGCAAGATTCAGAGTTTGGAGCAGAGTGTGCAGAATTTGATAGTTCTGCTGAGACAGTAGATAAGGAGTCTGAGGCAGGTACCACGGAGGAAGGTGTGACATATATTGCGTAGGAGCGGGTACCAGTGTTGGTGACGCCAGTCTGGAGCGATCAGAATCATTTTTGGTTTTTCCTGTCTGACTTTTAGTAAGACCTTGGAGAGCAGAGGCAGAGGGGGAAAGGCATAGACTGACAGGTTTTTCCAGCTGAAGGATAGAGCATCCACTTTCCAAGCTTTTTTGTGATGAATTCTTGTGCAGACTTTGTCCAACTGATAGTTTTGGGGTGAGGCAAAATGATCTATGTCTGAGCTCCCCCATTTGCGTGTCAACATGCTGAAGATTTGTGGATTCAGTTTCCATTCGTGTGGGTCCATAAGATTTCTGCTTAGTTCGTCTGCCACAGTATTTTGCTTTCCTGGCAAGAATTGAGCTTGTAGATGTACTTGATAAGTCAAGGCCGTGTTCCACAAGGCCATGGCTAGTCTGCAAAGGGGGTAGGAATGGGTACCCCCCTGCCTGTTTATGTACCACATGACTGTGGTGTTGTCTGTCTTTATCAGTAGCTGTCCTGGAAGAAGATGGTCCTTGAAGGCTGTCAGAGCATTCTGTACAGCTAGCATCTCTTTCTGGTTGATATGTAGGTGCATTTGATTTGGGCTCCATTGGCCCTGAATGCATCTCTCTGCCAGATGCACCCCCACGCATAATCTGATGCATCTGTAGTCAGGGTTTGGGTGGCAGGGGGTGGAGTGAATGACAGTCCCTTGTTTTGGTGACAGGCCTCTGCCCACTATAGGAACTCTTGCTGCAGGCAAGGGATGATAGGAATCATTGTTTCCAGGCTGTGACAATGTTGACTCCATAAGCGTTTTAGGTACCATTGAAGTTTCCTCATATGCAGTCTTGCATATGGAATTATTAGAATGCAGGAAGCCATGAACCCCAAAGCCTGCAGAATTTGTCTTGCAGATAGCTGGGTTTTTGTGGCCACTTGACTGAAATAAGTCATTAATTGAATTTGTTTTTCTGGCGTAAGTTAAGTCACCTGGGCAGTTGTATTCAAGCTGGCACCCAGGAATGTAATTGTTTGAGAGGGTACCAGTTGTGATTTCTTTTCGTTTATGGTGTACCCTAGACAAGTTAGAAGCCTTTTCACAAACGCCAGATGTTTTAGAAGTGTCCTTGTTTTCTGCCTGAATTAGACAATCGTCCAGGTAAGGATAAATGTGAATGTTTTGTTGTCTGCAAAATGCAATTACTGGTGCC
This sequence comes from Protopterus annectens, assembly GCF_019279795.1. Taxonomy (NCBI): domain Eukaryota; kingdom Metazoa; phylum Chordata; order Ceratodontiformes; family Protopteridae; genus Protopterus; species Protopterus annectens. Next base: position 826,471,109 of record NC_056748.1, on the reverse strand, counting down.
AGGCACTTTGTGAAGACCCTAGGTGCAGTAGATAAGCCAAAGGGCAGTTCAGAGAACTGGTAATGCAAATAGCCTGCTTTGAAGCGAATCTTCTGCAAGATTCCCTGATTGGGATATGCAGGTAAGCCTCTTTTAAGTCTAGGGTTACCAGTCAGGCATCCTTGCCTAGCACAGGCAGTAACTGTTGTAGAGTTAGCATCTTGAATTTTGGAATGTCCAGAAATGTATTTAGAATGGATAAGTCTAGAAATGGACGCCATGATTTGTCTTTTCTGGGTACCAGGAAAAGTCTTGAATAAAAACCTTGTCCCTTTTCCTTTTCTGGTACTGGCTGTATAACCCCCATAGTCATGAGGGATATAACTTGTTTCTGAGCCTCTGCCCACTGATTTGGAGGCAGATCTGGCCATCCGTTTGGGATTGGCAACGTGTGGAAATGAAATCTGTATCCCTGGGATACTATATTTAAAACCCACTTGTCCTGGGTCATTAGTTGCCAATTTTCTGCATGAAGTGCCAGTTTTCCCCCCAAAGGGGTGGCCAAAAAATAAGTGCTTGGTGATTGCAGAGGAAAGTCATTGAGACTGTTTACCGTAGGAAGGTGCCTTGCTACTTCCAGATTTGGAGGTGGAGGCACCCCATTGTTTTGTTCTAGAAGTTCCTTGTGACTGAAACCTGGAGCCTTTGGAGTGTCTGGGTTTTACCTGAGTGGCTCTGGTGGGTACTGGAAAGGACTAATTCTTAGAAGGCCAGTGGCTACTGAACCTGGGTGGCTGCACTTGTAAGAAATCTTTTACAGTTTGCATAGATTTAGCTTCATCTTCCATCTTTTTCAAAACTTCTTCTGTCTTATAATCAATTAGACTGTCTTGTTGTAAAGGAGCATCAAACAATTTTGCTTTAAAATGATCAGGCAGATTTTGCTCCTTGAGCCAAGCATGCCTTATTACCACAGATCCAGTTACAGCGGCCCTGCAAGAGGCCTCCAAGGAATCAAAACCACATTGCAAAGTATGCTTTCCATCTTGTTCAGCTGAATGCAATAAATCCTGCTACTCTTTACTTTCCACACAGTCAGAAATCAACATAATTTTCTGTAAGTAAACCCATGACATGCTGCTGATATTTAAGCATATGAAATTGACAGTTTAAAGCCCTGATTGCCAAGGTTGCAGACGTGTAAACCTTCTTACCCCATCTATCCAGCGCCCTGGAGTCTCTATCAGAAGGGGCAGGATTTTTAGCAGTAGAAGCCTTTACACCCCTGGGACCCTGAGAAATGGTTTCAGGGTCAGCAGTAGGGTTTTTAAAGAGGAATTTGTGGGAGTCATGAACCCTGTAATATCTATCTGGCTTACTAGGAGACAGAGGCAGGGAATCAGGAGCCCCTGCTGGATTCTGAGAAAACATCAACAATGTCTAGAACAGGAGGTATAGACAAAGGCCTATGCTGAGGAAGAAAAAGGAAATCCCTAAGCCTCTTTTTAGATTCTGAGAAATCGTGACTCTCCCAGTGAAAGTGATCCCTTACGGTATGCAAAGTTTCTACAAAAGAAAAATCCTCGGGAGGAGAAGCAGAAGGAATGGAATCTTCTGCACCAGAGTCCTCATAAGGTAGAATAGATAATTCCTGATCAGAGGAAGAATCAGAAGAAACAGAAACCTGATCTGATGATTTATAGTTAGTGCCTTGCCTAGGCCTCTTAGCAGGAGGGGGATGGGAACCCCTGATCAAGGTAATTAAATCTTCAGCCATTTTGATCATTTGTTTTTTATGCATAGGGGCCTGTGCACGTGGCCCAAGCGTCAGTTTTTTAGACATAGAAGTTGATTTTGGCCTGGGTTTTGAAGATGGCGTCGGTTTAATATACAAATCTTTAGGCCTGAAAACACCCAAAGAAGCCGGGTGCCTGCTCAGCGGCTCCGGACCCATCTAAAGGTAGACACATCCGCGGGTTCAATACTTAAAAGTATCTCACGGCATACCGGACTCCGAATGGGTCTCAGTAGAGGCCTGCAAATCAAAAGTAGCGGGTATCAGGGGCTGCGAAAGCGCCTCACTGAGTACCGGCGAACCAGCAAATGGCTTAGGAGAAGCTTCATCGTCGGTTTTGGACCTCGACGGTCTGTGTCTGTCTTTTTCTTTACGTTTTTTGTGTGTTCCGGTAGTCAGATTGCTAACAGATGAAATTTCTGGATAGTTAAATCTTGAAGCAAAAATATACCGAAGCTTAATAGTGCGTTGATTAAATTTAGCACAAAACCGACAGCAAGGCACGTTGTGGTCAGGGCCTAAGCAAGGAATACAGTACAAATGAAAATCCTTATGAGGTATTTGCTTCCCACAAGCAATACAATTATTAACTTTTACTGACATCGGTAAGGAGCAAGAAAAAGTTTCCCCAACGGGCTACTTAGCTTTAGGTTGAAGACTTTGGTTCTGAAAATCGAAAACAAATCTTTCAGGGATCGGCCGACCGGCACTTGCCAACTGCTTCTGCTTCGGGCACCGTGCGGCAAGAAAGACTGATGAAAATGGTGTCGGCTGTATGTTTTATACCCCTGACGACCTGACGTCATGGAAGAAGGGACAGCAACCGACGCAGGACCCAAGACTTTGTTAATCAGGCTGACTGAGGGCAACCTGCCAGCAGATTACCCAAATGTACTGACTGCAACAGTGAAACATGAAGAACATTATTCCAATTCCGCGCTGTAGTGTGACTGCCGAAGTCAATGTTCGAAGTTTCACTACTTCGAACAAGTGGACTCGGTGAAGTGGGTTTCGAAGTAGTGAAACTTCGAACATACTGACGGATCGATCCTATATATATATATATATATATATATATATATATATATATACACACACACACACACACACACACACACACACACACACACATATATATATATATATATATAGAGAGAGAGAGAGAGGGGGGGGAAGAGATATTCTTACCATAATGTTCCATCTGTGTTGTTGATCTTCATTTATTCATTACTGATGGGATGTCAGTTCCATCCTCGGAACTGAGTCGGTCATTATAACATGCTCATGCCAGCCAAAAAAACTCTCGAGCCAATCTTTACTCATAGTGCTCCTTTCAGTATTACCTCAGATCGAGTTTGCCCGTAAGGAAGAAAGAAAGAAAGTGGAGGCTTTATCTGAGCAACCTCCCTGTCATAAGATAGGACCATATCCGAACCTCCAGGAGTCTTTCGGAGGAGGATGACAGGTGGGGTGTAATGAATGAATGAACACCACCACAGATGGAACGTTATGGTAAGAACACGTCTTTATCTGATGTTGTTAATCTTCATTCATTCCTTGCTGATGAGGCAGAGCTCCGAAGCTACTTTACTTCATGGGAGGACCTATGGAAGGATATTCCTGAGTACCAATGAACCAAAGGAAGCTCTCCCCTGGGAGACCATATCCAATTTGTAATGCGTGATAAAAGTATGAGACATGGCCCATGTTGCTGCTCCACAAATGTCATCCATGGAAGGCAACAGACGCTGCCACGGATCTGGTTGAATGCGCTTTGACCTTAGATGGTCGAGGGGCTTTGTTCTATTGATAGATAAAACCAATACAATCTCTCAACCATTTAGAGTAACTTTGGAAACTAATCTTCCCAATTTTGGTGTTGGGAATGATACAAATTGGTCAGATTTTCTTAGTGATTTAGTTTTTTCAAGATAAAATCACAATTGTCTATGCATGTCAAGCAAATGTAGAGAGTATTCTCCTTTGTTAGAAAAATTTGGAAAGAAAACTGGTAGATCAATCATTTGATTAATAGTCAAGTTAGAAATAACTCTGGGTAAAAAGGTGGGATCAGTCCGGAGTGATACTCTGTCCTTATGGAACACCATGTAAGGACGATTTATGCACAAGGCTTGCAATTCAGATATTCATCTTGCCGAGGTAATGGCTACCAAGAATAAAAAGTTTTCCAGGATAAGAATTTCATATCGCAACTGGCAGTAAGTTCAAAAGGGGGACGAGTCAAATACTGTAGAACTAATGTCAAACTCCAGGGCTCGACTGACTGTTTGAAGGGTGGCCTAATGTGTGTGACACCTTTCAAAAAGGTTTTACATACTGTGTGAAATGAAGGAAGAGTCCTTGAAGCCGTTATGGAAGTTGGAGCCCGCTGCCAAGTGTGCTTGAATAGTTGAAGCTGCCACTCTTGAATGAAGAAGGTTTGATAAATAGTCTAGTACCAAGGTAAGTGGTGCTAAAAATGGGTCTATTCCCTTTTCTCGAGATCAGATTATGAATCTTTTCCACTTGCTGAGATAGTGTCCTGGTGGATGGTTTATGGAAAGCCAAAATAATGTGATGGACAGGGGAAGATAGGTTGTTTTGTCTTGCAATTACCGGAAGTGGAAGAACCAAGCTGTCAGCTACAGGCTTGATATATTCGTATGCATCAACCCCTGCGGGTGTGACAGTAATTCTGGAATTGGAGCCAGAATCCATAGTTAATGTACTAGGTGAGGCCAAAGAAAGGGAAGCCAAATTTGTCAAGGCCAGTAGGGTGCAATGAGGATTACTCTGCTTTTTAACCGAAGAGCCACCTTCAAAAATTGTGGGATCAGAAGAAGGGGAAGATAAGCTTAAAGAAGTCCTGTGGGCCAATCATGCACAAGACCATCCCCTCTGGGACTCCCCCCCTGCAGGGGAATTAGGGCTAAGTAGCTGCTGCATTTGTGATCTGCGGGAGATGCAACTAGATCGCAGCAATGCTGGCCCCACCAACTGAAGATCTTCGCCGCTATAATAGGATTGAGGGACCACTCATGAGGCAAGGGAATACATCACCTGCAATTAGGTTGGAATCCCCGGGAATGTGCATTGCTATCAGAAAGCAGTTGGAAGGTATTGCCCATTGCCAAATTGTCATGGCCTCCTAACACAACAGGACTTGGTTCCCCCTTGTTTGTTGATATACCAGACTACTGACATGTTGTCTGACTAGATGGCAATTATTCCTAAAGGGAGAGCAGACTGAAATGCTTGCAATGCTAGAAGCACTGCCCTCAGTTCTAGAACACTGATATGCAGGTTGGCCTTCATGGGTGACTTAAGTGCCTTGGACTCTCTTTCCCTGGAAATGCACCCCCTCACCCAATCAGGGAGGTGGCCATGGTCACTATAGCTCTGCGCTGAGAGGGGGAGAAAGGGCGATTCCATAGGTGATGATTTGGCTTCATCCACCAAAGTAAATCTTTTCACCGATTTGTTATCCTGACCTGGAAGGACATATGATGAGTCAAAGGGGACCACTGTGTTAGCAAAAGGCACTGTAGAAGTCTCATGTGTAATCTTGCCAGTGGAACACTGCCATTGACCCTAGCAGTTGGAGGGCTGCCCAAGCCATAGCTTTAATGTTTTTATAATGTATAGCTGAAACCAGCAGACGCTTGGTTGGGGCGGTAAGGAGACAATCGTCTAAATATAGAAACACCCGGAATCCTTGCAGTCTCAAGTGAGCTGTTACCATACCCATGTATTTGGTGAACACTCTGGGGGCCGTAGAAAAACCAAAGGGCAGCATTCGAAATTGGTAGTGACTGGCTCCCAGCTGGAAGCAGAGGAATCTCCTGGAGTGTTTGTTCATTTTTATGTGGTAATACGCATCCTGAAGATCTATCGAGCACATCCAATCGTCCTTCTCTAGAAACAGGAAGATGGACTGAACCGTGACCATCCAGAATTTTGTCTGACAAATTTGTTTAGGATGCTGAAGTCCAAGATTGGCCTCCAGTCCCCCGTCTTTTTTGGTACTAAAAAGAACCTTGAGTAAATTCCGGATTCTATCTGGTCTGGTGGGACTGTTTGAATTACTCTTTTTAGAAGCAGATTTTGTATTTCTTGAGCTGCTGCTTCCCGTTGACTTGGTGGAACTTCAGGAATATGCTTTAGCGGCCTTGGATAAAGACTGAAAGGGATGTGATAACCTCTGGAAATTATCTGCAGCCAATAATTTGTGGTTATGGATTACCAGGCAAGGAGGTGCAGAGAAAACCTTCCCCCTACTGCTTCCAGATGTAAGCAATCAGGCAGCTCCTCAGGAGCGCTGACAGGGCTGTCCAGAAAAAGAATCTCTGGATGTCTGATTATACGAACCCCCTCTGCCTCTGAAGGGGTGTCTTCTGGGTGAGTTTCCCCCTCCACCCTGGGGAGTAAACTCGCCACGTGCGTCACGGAAAGGAACCTGGGATTTCCTTTACCACATCTTTCTATTCCTCTGATTCCTAGAATAGGGTTGTTGGGAGGTGGAAAAGTGTACACCTTCTGCAGACAAGGTCTTACCGTCCTTTTCACACCTGGCTAAAGTGTCTGTCACCTTTAGGCAAAAAACAGAAGAGGCCTCTACTGGAGCGTTGAGAAAGGAAGACTTAAATGGATCTGCAAAATCACACAGGCGCATCCAGGCATGATGTCTCATGACAATGCCTGCACCCGTTGCTCTACCCGCCCCTTAGGTACAGTGAGAAATCAACCACATGGACAAGTTAGAAATAGACTCCAGGGTGACAAGCTGTGAGGCAACTTTGTCACATACATCAGAAACTGCTCCTGCCAGGTTTTCTGAGAGTTCTGATATTAGATATCTCTGAAGCCGGGTAAAGTGTGCCAGACAGTTCAAGGACCGAGTGGCAAAGATGGATGAAGAATACACCCACTTCCCTAGCCTATCGCCCGAGACTCCCTCTTAGGGAGATGGACAGTAGGGCTCTCCTCGGTGAGCTCTCACAGCCATAGCATCTACTGGTAGGCCCTTGGATCAGTGGAAAGAATTTTGTCTGGTCTCCGGGGGATAGGTTCAACGGTATCAGGATTCTTCCAGGTACGCTGCAAAATGAGCCGAACCACGTCATCTGCAGGTGGGGGTCACCCAGGTCGGGCATGGAAAGCCTGCAAGAATACAGACTCCTCATTGGAAGGGGTGGTGGACTTCCAATCACCCCACTGCTTCACGATTTCCAATACGTCTCCAAAGGAGACATCCTCAGGGGGTGACCATGGGGACCCTTCCCCTTCATCATAGTCCATATATTCAGTAATGGATTCCTCAGAGGAATCCACGTGCTTCCTCTTGCACCATCTCTAGTGAGGTACCTCCTCAGAGAGAACAACTGAAGAGAGGGTACCTTGTGGAAGGGTGTCTTGAGGATCCCGTGCCTAGTGTCCCCCGAGTAGTGGGCTGTGTCAGCTGCAGCTCAGAGGAAACATGTATATGGGTCTCCGGCACCAAACGGACCAGCTGAGAGCCTACAGAGGCAAGTGCCCTCTCCATAACCTGGAAAGCAACATACTGGTCCTTTGACCACAGTGCCGAAAGGTGAAATACCCCCTTGGACCCAATATCCCCCTTCAGTAGATCCGTATTTTGGAGCGCAATGCAGCCCATTTCTGGAGTGTCCTGACTCCCTTGAAGAGGGATGGGAGCCCGGAACAGAGGAGGACAACCTTGGGACCGGGGTCACACCCCTCTCCGACAAACCCTCTCCCAGGGAAGGAGCCACGAGAGGACTTGGTTCAGCCAAGACAACTGGAACCGTAGTAGAAGGCGCCATGGAAAAAATAGGCACCGTACTAGGCATCATGGTGCCGACAGATCAGTCTCAGTCCAGAGGATGGCTCAGCTCCGAGTGAGTCGATGGCCAAAGGGTAGACTCTGGAGCCATGGTTAAGTCTACCAGTGGAACCAAAGAACCTGGAACCAGGGTTGGTGTCAGTGTCAAGGGCTCTGATACCTCCAAGGAGGTGGAAGGAGGAATATACATCGGAGTATATGGAGAAAATTCTTCGGCTCCAGGTGGGAGGGAGGCTTTGGAAGGATTTGGAATTCCTCTGGCTGCCAGGAGCTGATCCACTAGCCTCACTACATCCAGTTCTGAAAGACTCCTGGAAGAGCAGGAGGACATCCCCGACAGAGTCAGGATGCTCCAGAAATGGGCTGTATTGCTCTCCAAAAAACAGATCCACTGAAGAGGAATATTGGGTCCGAGGGGCTATTTCACCTTTCGGCGCTGTGGTCAAACGACCAGTATGCTGTATAGGTAGGGGGAAGTGACCAGAATTGGAAGAGCTATTTTTGGTGCCAAAAGGGAGTTTGGTACTGTAGTCACAATCGGTGTCATACTCGGTGCTTGAGGCATGGGTGCAAGGACGGTACCGTAACCAGCTGTTGAGGTCCTGGAACCGAAGACGGCACCGTGGGGGGGGGGGGGTTTGAGGCCCTGGTGCCAAAGTTGTTATCAATTTAGAAATGTTTACTTTCGGTTCCGCAGATTTTGATTCACTGACATAAGGAGTGTAGAGGTATGGATTTACTCCTCTTTTTATGTTCCTTCTTAGGAGAAGTTGAGCCCTCCGTCTCAGACATAACCTCCGAGAAAGGAGATTTCAGGAGACGTTTAAGCATCAGTTTGTTTTTCCGTTGAGCCAAATTGCAGGAGCTAAATCTGCCTGAGACAATAGACACAGGACAAATGATTATCCATATTTGGCATTTTCCTGTCGCACTGGTCACATTGTTTAAAACTAGTTGTTCCCTTTTTCTTTCACACATTTGTAAAATTCACCAAAAATGCAGTTTAAACAACAAGGAATACGAGTAAATCACACACACACACAAAAGAAAAAGGATTTTTTTTTTACAATTAAAAGGAGAAAGGGAATACCAACAATGGTATTGGGAATTACCTCAGAGGTAAAGGAAGGCCTATACCAGCAATGGTACGAGGAGTACCAAACTTGGTAAGTAAAAGGAAAGAAAGATAGGGACACTCATGCAGATAAGCAAATACTATGTGATTAACAACAGAGTATTTAAAATATGCAAAAGAAAACTAAGAAAAGGTTTAAGCAATGAAAACAAATTCTACTGACTTAGCGGAGAGCTGGCCTGACACGTCTTGATTCAATACGCAGCAAACGAGATCTGAGGTAATACTGAGAGGGGCACTACGGGTAAAGCTTAGCTCAAGAGTTTTTTTTGGTTGGTGCGAGTTTGTTATAACAGCCGACTCGGTTCCGTACATCCCATCAGTAAGGAATGAATGAAGATCAACAACATCAGATAAAAAAGATATCCTGAATATCTTAACCATTTTCACTCTTCATCACAGGGCAACAGATTAGATGAAGCCAAAGACATTTTATTTGAGCAGGAAGCTAGAGAGATCACACTTGGGTCAGCAGTCAAATGAGAAGAGAGATCCATCATATCTGGGGAGACACTAAATTTTCTCACAGTCTTTTTAAGGACTGCTGGGACAGAAACTAGTGTCCTGTAGGCAACTTTATAAATATTTTCCAAGGCTGGTAAGAGAGGGTGGGACAGCCATTGAACTAGGCATCTCTGCCTCTATAACGCCATATACCCTACCTAGCATTGGTATAGTTTCCAAAAATATCACAGAATCTAACAATCATCTGAAGAAAAGTGAAAAAGAAGTTTTGTACTCACCATAATGTTCCATGTTTGTTGTCCATCTCGCTATTCATTCTTACTGGTTGGGTTCGAAGCCCATCCTCAGCTCTGATTTGGCCACATACTATAACTTGAAGTCTTTTACTTGGCTCATGGCTGAACAACTATCCCATCATGCAGTGTGTGATTCCCAAGATCATGACTGCTGCTACTCAGTCATATGTGAACACTAGTCCTACAATAAAGGATAGCAAGAAAGCCAGAGGAGTTCCTGTCCATGGAAGAAATCCTCCAGGTTCTCTAGGAGTCTTAGGCAGGGGGAAAGTGGGAGGGATCATAAGAATGAATGGCGAGATGGACAACAAACATGGAACGTTATGGTGAGTACATATCTTCTTTATGTTATGTTGTCCTATCTCACCTTCGTTCTTACTGGTTGGGACAGTGTTCCTAGCACCATATTCCCAGGGTGGCTCATGGGAGTACACTCTTCAGCACAGTAGAACCAAAGGAGGCCCTGTCCCTGGAGGCCAAATTCACTTAGTAATGAGTGATAAATGTGTGAGGTGTTGCCCACGTAGCAACGGCACAAATATTATCCATTGATAGTTTAGCCTGATAAGCAAATTATGTTGCTATAGCCCTAGTAGAGTGACCTTTGACTTTGAAAGGTAGCTGTCTGTTATTAGAATTGTAAATAAAGGTAATACAATTTGAGAGCTAGTTTGAGAGTGAGACTTTAGAAACTGGCATGCCTTTTTTTACTTCTGAAAATGAAACAATTGATCTGACTTCCTGAACTCTCTGGTTCTATGTAAATAGAAGCAAAGCTGTCTATGCACATCTAACTGATGTAGCTTGTATTCTACCTTGTTGCCATTATTAGGGAAAACACTGGCAGCTCAATAGATTGGTTTAAGTTATGTTGTGAACACACCTTAGGTAAAAATTATGGGTTTCTCCAGAGAGATACCCTGTCCTTACGGAAGATTAAATAAAGAGGTTTGACTGATAAAGCTTGCAATTCTGAGACTCTTCTTGCAGAGGTAATAGCAACTAAGAAAATTGTTTTCCAAGACAGAAATTTGATGTCACAAAATGATGAGGGTTCAAAAGGGGGCAAGGTCAGATATGTTAGAACAAAATTCAAGTCCCATGGCAAGAGTGGTTCTTTAATCCGGGGTCTTAAACAGGTACTCTTTAAAAAGGCTTTACATAATCTGTGTGACATCAAGTTAGAAGTTCCGTCTCCTATATGAAAATTAGAAATTGCAGCTAATTGACCTTGATAGTTGCTGCCGCTGAACCTTGGTGAAAAAGCTCTGATAGGAACTCAAAAATAAAAAAGATCAGAGCAGAAAGGGGATCGATGTTTTTACTCTGAGCCCAGAGTAAGAACCTTTTCTACTTGCTAGAATATAGTTTGCTAGTTGTAGCTTTGTGCGAGGATACCAGGATGCGTTTAACTATTGGTGAAAAATTGCGAAGCCTGACTAAGCTGGGAACTGCAGCAGCCATGCTATCAAATTGAGGGTTTGGAGGGAGGGGTGGAGGGTTCCCGACATACGAGTGAGAAGGTCTGAAACTAGGACCAGAGTCCACAGCTCCTCCTGAAGATGTGGCCAGAGGGAAGGGAAACCAAATCTGACAAGGCCAGTATGGAGCGATGAGAATTATCCTGCTTCCCAATGAGTAGGCTTTCTGAATCACTTGTGTATAAGGGGGTATGGAGGAAATACATACAGTAGTCCCCAGGGCTAATCGTGAAGAAGAGCATCCCTGGGTGACTCCCCCAGAGGGGGGATTAGGGCAAAATAGCTGCTGCAATTGGCATTGATGGGAGTGGCAAATAGGTCACAGCAAGGCTGACCCCATTTCTGGAATATCCTTTCCTCTATCTCTTTCTTTAGAGACCACTCGTGAGGCATCAGAATTGGTCTGCTTAGCCTTTCTGCTATCACGTTAGATTTCCCCGGGATGTGCAATGCTATCAGAAACCATTGGAAGAGATTGCCCATTGCCATACTCTGAAGTGCCTCTCGGCAAAGGGGATAAGATTTGGTTCCTCCTTATTTATTTATGTACCAAACCACCAACATATTGTCTGACTGAATTGCAATTGTTCCTTGTGGAAGAGAGTCCCGAAATGCTTGCAACACCAAGAGCACTGCTCTCTTCTCTAGGACAATGACATGCAAATGGGTCTCATATTCCTGCCAAGTGCCTTGGACGGTCCTCCCCAGATAATGCCCCCCACCCTATCTGGGAGGTGTCCGTGGTCACTGTTGCCAGAAGTTGATATGGAATAAAAGGTCGACCTGATGTGGCATGACTGGAGAGGAGCCACCATCTAAGAGTCTTCTTGCAAGACTCTGCAATTCTGATCTGGTGGGACATGGGAAGTTCTTGTAAGGACCACAGAGAAGAGAAGCCACTGAAGAATTCTCATGTGCAGGCTGGTTAATGGAACTAGGGTTATCGTTGATGCCATCATAACTAGAACTTTCAGGACTGTTTTCACTGTAACTTTTGTCTTTGGCAGGAGATCGGAAATTTGTTGTCTGAGTACCAAAACTCTTTCTGCAGGTAATTCTGCTATCATGGAGATGGTGTCTAACTCTGCTCCTATAAAGGCAATATGTTGACAAGGCAACAAGGCAGATTTCCCTAAGTTTATTGTTATCCCTAATTGAGAAAAAATTTGTACGGTTTTGTCTCTGGACTGTTGTAGTAGATGCTTGGTGGTGGCAGTCAGGAGCCAGTCGTCTAGATATGGAAACACCTGGATTCCTAGCCGTCTCAAGTGAGACGTGACTACTCCCATGCATTTGAACACTCTGAGGGCTTCAGTGAGACCAAAGGGCAGAGCTTGAAACTGATAATGACTGGCTCCCAGCTGGAAGTGCAAGTGACTCACTGATGCTCTGTTCATGATTAAGTGGTAGTACGCATCTTGGAGGTCTATTGAGCACATCCACTCATCTTTCCCTAAAAAGGGAAGAAATGACTGCAGTGTCAGCATTCAGAACTTGGACTTCTTTACGGATTTGTTTAGTTTGCCGATATCCAATATGGGTCTCCAGCCCCCTGATCTTTTTGGCACTAAAAAGAATCTTGAGTAAGTTCTGAATCCTACTTGGTCTACGGGGACTTCTTGGATGACTCCTTTGTCTAGCAACTTTTTAATCTTTATAGTTGCCTGTTCCCTTAGACTGGGTGGAACGTCAGGGATCCTTTGGAGCTGTGGAAAGGGAAGGGAGAAGGGAATGGAATAACCTCTGGATATTATACTTTGTACCCACTTGTCTTTTGTGATATCTCGCCACTGGGTACAAAGATAATAGTCTCCGACTAATTCCAGAGTAGGACAGACAGGCCTCCTTTCAGTTGTGCTGTAAGGGTCAGCCGTGAAAGGAATCACAGTCACCCTTATTTTGCGGACCCCCTCTGCCTCATGGACGATGCCTACCATTATTACCTCCCCCTCTGCCCCTGGGGAAGTATTCATCACGTGTGTCCTGAAAAACTCCCTGGGATTTCTTGAACCCCTGAAAAACTCCCTGGGATTTCTTGAACCACATTTTTCCACTTTTCTGACACTTAAGATAGGTTCTGGAAGGGATGGAAAAACGCACCCCAACGGCAGAGAGAGTTTTCCCTTCCTGCTCACATCTCGAGTGTGTCCTTGACTTTCGGTCCAAAGAGTGAGGGACCATCAAAAGGGGCACTGACAAAGGTAGACTTAAAAGGTTCCGCAAAATAACACAAGTGCATCCTAGAGTGCCTCCTTAGGGAAACTCCTGAACCTGCTACCCTGCTCACTCCATCCACTGCATAGGAAATCACCCTCATGGAGGAGTTAACTATGGAATTTAAGGTGGATAGCTGAGAGGTCACTTTGTCTGAAACCCCTGCAGCTAGTGAACCTTGTAGAGCATCTCCTAACTCCTTCAGGAGATCTCTTTATAACCTAGTGAAGTGCGTAAGGTAGTTCAGCGATCAAAGGGTAAAAGTCGCTGACAAGAAAAAACGCTTCCCATATCTGTCCATTGTTCGAGACTGCTTGTTCAGCGGATGGGCAGATGAGGACGTTTCACAGAATTCCTTCTTGGTGGCTGCTGCCACCACCATAGCATCTACAGGGACGCCTTTAGTAAGAAAATCAATTTCAGCTGGAGCTGTTATGAATTTATTTGGTCTCCTAGAGTCCAGTTCTATAGTGTCTGGTGACTCTCACACCTCTCGACTAACCAATTCTATCAGTTCATCAAAAGGCGGAGACACCCAGGAGGCTGAAGGTTGAGATACGAAGGCCTTCAGGTATACTTACTCCTCATCAGAAGGGTTAATGGGCTTCCAGCTGCCTCTCTGCTTCAGGACTTCTAAGATATCTGCAAAGGAGATATCTTCAGAGGGCAACTGTGGGGACCCTTCTGACTCCTCGAGGACAGTATCTGAGATGACCACTCATCATATGAGTCCAGATGCTTCCTCTTGCATGTTTTCTTCCGAGGAACTTACTCAGAAGGGTATTTTGGGGAGGTCTCGGGAGAGTGGGACTCGTCCAATGGGGCTACCTGAGGCCCTGAATCTCCACTGTCCTGAAGATGGGATGGTGTCGAGACAGACGCCGGTGCCCTAGGGGGAAGACTACCAGTACCCTTGTGTAGAGCTGTAGGAGGGGACAGCACACATCAGCTCGAAAGCAGGTCCCCCCCAGCTCCGAGGATGCCTCTTGTTCTGAAAAAAATAGAAGGAATCCCGGCTCCAACAAGACCGGCTCTGAGCCTGATGTAGGAGCAGAGCTCACCCATGCTGAAGCCCCGAGAGGTAAGGTCGGAACCAGGGAGACTCAGGTCCGAGTGTACCCCCCCAGAACCGACCAGAGAACTTCAGCTCCTAGACACCTCGGAAGGCACTGAAGGTGTTGGAGCAGACAACAGTTCCGAGGAGACAACAGTTCCGAAATCTCTTGGACAGGTCTCGAGACTGAAGGTTCTACATCAAATGGTACTCGGCACTCTGGCTCCGAAGATCCAGCTTGGCTCAGCGGAGGAATAGTCGTGGATGAAATACTTAGTTGGCTCCAGAACTGGTTGGGTTGGAACCAAAAACAATTTAGCCAGCGCCAGCAAGGACCACCCTATCCACATCATCAACCGATAAGCTGCTAGAAGATCTGCAGGAAAGGGTTGGTGAGTGAGAGCTCTCCAACATAGGAGATCTTAAGGTAGTACTAACACAGTGGACCAGCTCCGAAAGCTAGTCTCTTTCGGCTCCGAAAGCTGTGCAGCCAAAGGACTTGACTTGTCCAATTCAATGATGTCTCTCGGTTCTGCAGAGCCGAAGAGACGGATTTGTCTGAAATGTTCAATACTTTTTCAGGTGGCTCCGAATGAGCAGATGAGAAGGAAGAGGAAGATGGCCTCTTTGTAGCTTTGTCACCCCTTGAAGAAGGGGACTTAGAAAGCCAGAGTACCTCCTCTAAACCTAAGGCTTCAGCAAAAGGAGTTTTTAGGAGCCCTCTGACTATCAACTTGTTCTTCCTTTCCTGCAAAACACGGGAACTGAAAGAGTGACAGAAAGTACACGACTCCTGCAGGTGAATGGACCCCAAACAATCACATACACTATGCTCATCAGTTAGGGACATTTTTTGTGAACATTTCTGACACTTCTTAAAGCCCGATGGCTTAGGTTCCTTCTCTCTACTTTCCTTAGACATCATGAGAAGGAAGCACAACTACCAATACTATAAATGTAAAGCACTAACTACACAAAATACAAAAAGTAGAAAAAAAACTAACACACACTATATATATATATATATATATATATATATATATATATATATATATATATATATAAAATCTTCTAATATCACACTGTAATAATAAAACACAGTACATCTATTGAAGAATATATAGCAAGAAAAATACAACTTTGCCCTCTAACTTAAACGGACCTAGCACAGCTATAAAAAGGTAACAAAATTCAGTTAAACCCTCTAACTTAAGTGGGTACTTGGCTCTCTAACTCAAACGAGCCAATAATCACAGACAAGGAAAATACACACTAGACAACAGTTCTACACTAAAGTTCTTGACGGGATAAAAAGAAAATAGGCCTTGCGACTACGATGACGGTAACAAAGCAATAAACACAGTACAGCAAGACTGAACAGCACACGCAGAATGACAGCAGAGAGAAATCTATATAAAGAATCTATCACTACTTGTAGACAAAATACAATTAGTTAAAATGCAAGAAATATAAGTTTTTCAAAAACTTAGCCATGGCCAAGGAGAAGAATATCAGATCTTGTTGAGCGGCAAAAGAGATCTGGGGAATCACACACTGCATGATGGGATACCTGTTCAGCCACGAGCCAAGTAAAAAACTTCGAGCTATAATATGCAGCTGAGTCAAGAGATGAGGATCGGCTCCAAACCCAACCAGTAAGAATGAAGGCGAGACAGGACAACATATCATCTGTTTGGACTTAAGCTCAGGTTCACATTCTGAAGAATCAGAATGATTGGACTCTGTTGCAACTAGGAAATCACCATTGTCCTCGTAAGATTTATAATCATCCTCTGAAACAGAAAAAAGGTTTCTAACTGAAGTAGCACTAGAGCCATGTATGGGAACAACCACCAGAATTAGCTGCCTGCAGATCCCTCTTAACCAAGGAAACATCAGTCTTGCAAACAAGCTTTAACCTGATTATAAGCTGTATCTTGGAGCTTCTGTTTCTTTTTCCTTGTGAACTTCACTATTAGATAACATATCTGGGGACAGAATATTATGTCTGGCAAGGGGTATCTTACCCAGGATGACTACTGTACATAAACGGTTTGGTTCTCCTATACCTGCGCCATGTACAGGAAAAGCCCAGAAGGATGACTCTAAACCCTGTTCCATAGTGACTGACAAAGCTGGACTAGACAAAGATGGTGCACCATAAAGGAAGTCAAATCTCAAACTACAGAACCTACACAATTACAAGAGGGAAGTTGCAGTTGTTGACACTGTACATACTGTTTGTGGTCCACTTATGGAATCACTAATCAATTTTATGCTACACTAAGTGAAAGAAAACCACTTCAGTTTTTTAGAAATACAATGTAAACAATATAAACAGGACATAACTAGAACAATGGTACAACAATCACTACACGCGCACAAATAATGCCGCTCTTTACCTATGACTAACTTGCCCTTGTGACCAAGCCACACCAGCTGTGGGTAAACTGCATTAGCCACATACATGCAAACAGTGGTTGCTGCTTCAGTATCTACTGCAAGAGCCGCTATAAAGTAAAATCTGTACTTAAAATGCACATGTGAAATGCACTTACTACTAGAAAGGTCAAACTCACCTCCTTGCCTAGCGTAAAGGCTTCCACCAAAATAACCATTTACAGGTGACGTAGCTGCATACACAAATATAGCAGTACTGAGCATGGATCCTCTCCTAAAGCCAAAAAGAATAATTAAGTTGAATTACTAATGCCCCCATGTTTGTTTATTTACAAGGCATATGGCGTACTGTAACAGTTTAACAGAAAAATGATCTTGGTTATTCAGTCCAACAAATAGATTAACATTTTTTGAAAAAGCTGCACAAACAATATTTTTGCCACTATACCACCGATTTACAATAGCCACCTGTTAAAAATGTTATACTACAAAAACGAGTACAGTGAAAATGTTTAATTTGCTTAGAGTCTAATATGAGAAACTTGGAGTTTTGCAATGAAAAAAAAAAGTGTCTGCTTACATCAGGCAATCAACTAGGTATGGGTAAATAAGGAAGCCCTTTTTTTTTTTTTTTTTTTTTTTTTTTTTAAGGACAAAGGGCAACTGAAGCTAGACATTTGGTAAAGGCCCTGGGTGTAGTAGACAAGCTAATAGGCAAGGAGGTGAATGGAAAATCTCCCCAGCTCTATATCTTATGTACTTTCTGTGGCGCTCGACTCTGGGGAAATACAGTCATCTCTCAGGTCCAGAGTGATTCAACAATTGGGTTAGAATCCCTAGCGGAATTAAGGATGTTTCTGAGAAAGTCCAGTTGCATAAAATCTTACCATAACAGTAGATGTCCTTCTCTTCACTGTTGCAATATTCTTCACTAAAGGGATCCCCTGCCATGGGCAGCCTGACATCCGGCCAGTATACCAAAGCCTTAGGTTGTTATAGGGATGTCGTACAGCATACGTACGCACCCCTCTCAAGGAGTAGGGAATAAAAGTGATGCACAGATATCCAAACCTCAGAAATGAAGAGCCCTAGGAAGAACAATAGTCTAAGAAAAAAAGAGGAACGTGTGCATCTAGAAAGGAAAAAGGGAGAAAAGGGGGAGGAGGGAGCAAATACTGCAACAGTGAAAAGGACATCTACTGTTATGGTAAGATTTTACACAACTGCATTATGTCCTTCCCATAGTACTGTTGCAATATTCTTCATTAAAAGGAGAAAAAGCTGAAGAGGAAAGCTGGGAGGAGGAAAGCCCAGAATAACTGTCCAGAAAACCATGCAGGACAGCTCTGGCAAAGCCAGCCCTTGCAGTGTAAACAAAATCCAATTTGTATGGACAGAAGAACAAGTAGCAGTTTCAGGGATGGAACTGGCATCCAATCCTTTGAAGAAAAAAAAAAGGCACCAGAAGAAGTGACAGCCCTGGCAGAATGAGCCTTAACAGAAAAAGAATGCTTTTTCCCATGAAAAGGGTAACAAAAGGAAATGACTGAGATCCAGGATGAAATGGTTTGCTTAAAACAGCCAAACTCAAAGACCCAGGATGAAAAGAAACAAAAAGTTGCTCAGATTTACGAATAGCTTTAGTCTTATCCAAATAATATCGGAGTAGTCTATGCAAATCCAAGGTATTTAGAACCTTCTTACCAGCAGACTGTGGAGAAGGAAAAAGTGGGGAAATGAACAGACTGACTAAAAGACTACTCATTAAAAACCTTGGGCATAAAAGTATTAGTATGAAGAGACACCCTGTCCCTATGGAAAACTAAAAAAAGGAGGTGCTACAGCCATAAGGGCCTGAAGCTCAGACGCCCTTCTATCTGAAGTGAGGGCCAAAAGAAGAGCAGTCCTGCAAGTACCATGCTGTAAGAAACTGAAGATGCAGCCTCAAAATGAGCCTGCATTAATTTTTCAAGAAGAAAATTAAGGTCCCAAGAAGGAGAAATAGGCTTCCGCGGGGGGCTAATTTAAAGGATGCCTTTAAGATATTGTTTGACCTCAGACCTAGAAGCCAAAGAAGGAGTTAAAGGCAGACAAGCAGATGAAAGGTGGGCTTTAACCGAAGAGCATGGCAACCCAGCATTTAGCAATTCACATAAATAAGACAGAACCAAAGGAACATCCACAGAAAGGTGACCCAGGTTATGAGCAAAGCACCAAACAGAAAATCTACTCCATCGGGACAAAAATACAATTTCCTGGTAGTGGATTTCCTGGCCTCCTGCAGAACCCGAAGCACATTCTCAGAAAAAAGGTGTCTAAAGGGATCACAATCCAATCATCCAGAGTGTCAAAGAGTGGACAAGTGGGGATGGATGAGAGACCCCATATCTTGTGTCAGAAGGTCCACCCTGTGAGGCAACTTGTAGTGACTACCCTTGGCTAAGTGCAGAAGATGACGGAACCAATGCTGTCTGGGCCAAAAGGGGGGCACCAACACGATTTTGAGAGAGTCTTGTTTGATCTTGAACAGGATAAGGGAAGGGAAAGCAACAAGAAACATTACCTTCTAGGAGAAAGAGATGGCATCCACCTTCCAAGCCAGAGGATATGGCACTCTGCTGCAAAAGAGAGGAAATCTGTTCAGATGGGAGGCAAAAAGATCTACCTTTGGAGTACCCCACTGGTGGACAATGTCCAGAAATGCATCTCTGTGAAGCATCTATTCGCGAGTCTGTGCTATGTACCTGCTCAGAGTCTGCCACAACATTTTAATCTGAAGGAATATAACCAGCCTGAAGAGTCACCTAATACTGGACAGTCAGATTCCAAACCTGAAAAAAGTTATGCACTTACCATAACGTTCCATCTCTGTTGTCAATCTTCATTTATCCTTGACTGATGAGTTTGGTTCCTAACATTGGAACCAACTCGGCCGTTACAACAGCTTGCAACAACCAAAAACTCTAGAGCTTAAGTCCTACCCACAATGCCTCTCTCCTAGTTACCTCAAATCGAGTTTGCAAAAATAACAGAATGACAAACATAATGCCTTCATAGACAAACAGTAATAAGTTCTTCGTACTGTCCATTACAGGAAAACTACTGCTGGAGCAGGAGGAGGGAGGGAGGTCAAGTATAAATGAAGATGGACAACACAGATGGAACTTTATTATAAGTACACAATTTCTTTAAACGATGTTGTCAATTGTCATTTATTCTTGACTGATGGGACAGAGTTCCCAGCTACTTTTGATCTTGGGAGGATTCACGGAAGTATATTTATGAATGCCACTGCACCATGTGGGTTTCTTCACCTGGAGACCAAATTCTATTTAAAACAGATGGTGAAGGTGTGTGGAGTAGCTCAAGTTGCTGCTGCACATATATCATCCATAAAATCTGAAAATTAAAACTACGGAAGTAGCCACAGCTTTCATAGAAAACTCTTTTGAAAGGAACAGGCAAATCAATTTCTTTCTGTTTAGACAAAAGAAATACAGTTTAGAGCCATCTGGCTAAGGTAACCTTGTTGTATACAGATAAAAACTTAATTGTTTGTGAACATTAACAAATACCAACAGTACTTACTTTTATTTAAAAGGTTGGGAAAGAAGACTAGCAAACTGATTGTATAATTTACATTGGTGTGCAACATCACCTTAGGAATAAAGGAAGGGTTAATCCACAGGGAGACTATCTCTATGAAAAGAGGAATGGAAGATTACATAAGGCTTGTTATTTTGGAATTCCTCTGGCAGAAGCCAACGCCACCAAGAAAAAACGTATTCCTGGGATCGAAGTTTTGTAACTCCCATTTAGCAACAGGTCAGCAGGGCAACCGTACAAATGCCCGTAAGACCAAAACAGAGATTTAAATGTGAGGTGTAAGGAAGTCTTAATAATACAACCCCCTCAAGAAAGAGCCGTGCTAGCTAGACTTAAATAGTTGAAGGAATAGCTCCTGTGTTGAAAATAAAGACTAAAAGGTCTTGAATTTTGTCAATAGGAACCAAGGAGACAATGTCACCTTCTGAAGTCCTAAAGGTGAAATTTCTTCCTCTTGCTAGTGTAGTGTTTACATCTGGATGACTCATAGGAAGCTAACAGAATATGACATACTAGGGAAGAAAGAGTCTTCCTTCTGGCAATGACTGGAACTGGGGGAAATCAAGCTGTTGGGTTGAGGTTCAGGATGTTCATTTGAGTGAAACTGTCTAGATGGGACAGACTGTCAGCAGCTGGTCCAAAGTCCATGGTTTTTGCATCAGACAATGCAAAGAAAAAAGGAAACACCCTATTCGTCGTGAATGAGGAGTAATGATGATTACTTTGCTCCTGAAAGAACTCTGAAATTATGGGGAAAACACAGGAAAGCATTGAAGCAGTGTCAGACTGACCATCAATGACAGCGTTCGGATTGACTGCAAAGAAGTTCTGATATACGTACATCCGTATGTCACCTTTATGCCTACACCTTGACCAGGGAGCATATGTGTAACATACATCTATAAATTCCTAAGGCTATGGTACACTGACTAGACACTGGCCTACCCTTAGCAGGGAATCCCTTATGTTAAGAATACTGCAACAGGGGTAGGAAAGGACATCTACTCAATGCAGCACTATCATAGCCACTGCTTACAGTGATAAATATAGACGCAACACAGGACGTGTCTGATGAGTCTTTTGTGTTTTGTTACATAATGATCACTGGTACACGCAGTGTTATTGTTTTAATAGGTTAGATTACATCCGTAGCTTTTACTTTCTACCTAAACATTTACCTGACTGGGTAGCACTATAACACTGTGACATTTGTTTTAAAGGTAACTCAGATGGTAAAAATTTGCTTATATTAAATATTTCTATGACTGAGCTTCATGTTTTAACCTTCTATTGTGGCGAACATTAAAAAAAAAAAGAAGTATTGGTGAAATTAACAGTAATCAATTATAGTAGTTTTAATTAAATTTTGATTGGTTAACATTAGTAAATAAAATGAGAAAAAAATAGTAAAACCAGACAATTTAATTATACATGTGTCACTGAAACTGCTGAGTGCTGGGCCAATTGTAGACATTAAGTTCCAATGATACAGAGCCTAATAAGTGAAAGAACAAATCCAGGAGGATTCATGTTGCAACCTTCAAATTATTAAGACATCCTTGGCCAATAGCTCACAGTGTACATGAGTGGGACAGCAAGATGTACAGAGCTCTGTTATGGAGAGGAGAAACCCACGTCATGTAGGAGAAAAGGGATATCTGTACATGACATGCAATCAGAGGCAACCAATGAAGGCCATAAAAACAGTGCAATATATTGGTACAATGAAGTCATTTAAACCAATGGAGTTTTACACTAATTGCTAGTAATAAAATTCAGAGTCTGGAAATCCTATTAAACAGGTTGCAGTAGCCCAGATGCAATGACAACATCATGTGCACAACTGTAACTGGGTTGCCTGATAGTAAATGGTGACTGAAATGGAATATGTTCCTCGGGTGAAATTAAACAGACCTTACAACAGCTGACACTTGCCCCTCGAGTATCAATCTCATCAAAAATAAACACAGAGAAACAAGTAGTCTTAAAACTTCATTGATGAGCTCAGTCACAATAATTTCCAAAAATCATGAAACCCAGTTAGTGTTCCAAAGCAAAAAGCCTTTATTAGTTACAGACAAGCAATCCTCACTAACAAAAAAATCACAACTATTTAAACATTGTTAAATATACCAGCTTTTATATACTTAGAAGTAGGTATGGACAATATAAGTATTGTTTAATTTTAAACCAGCCTATTCATGGCAAACAATACAAACAGGTGTAAACCTGCATTTTAGAACAGCAAGTACCCACCCCCACACACCACTACTGATTAGAACAAACTAAATCCTAGTTAAGGAAAACACTACCTATTTGCAACCCACATTCCAAGATCAAGTATTAAGAAAAGGATAATGTATACATAAAAAGATGTACATTAAAAGACTTAACCACCACAGATTTGGCCCCTTTTCTCAAAAATATTAATAATCTCGAAAATGATTTATTAACCAGAGAATATGAATCAAGCATGCTACATATGATCTTGGATCCCATTAGAGACTAAAATTAACAATGACCCTGTGTGGAATAGGTCTTTTGGCAGAATTGCGCAACAATGACACACTGACCCAAAAGAAGAAAAAAGTAAGGACAGTTGCATTCTAACTTACACCTGGGATTTCAATACAATTAAAGCCATTATTAAGGACAACTGGGCCACCATCGCTGAAAATCAGCAGCTTGCAAGGGTTTTAGATCACACTACTTTTGTATATAAAAAGAGGAGAAGCACCCGTAGCTGTGTGGAAACCAAAACAGGAAAACCAGGATGACATGAGCACTAAAATCTATGGGCCACCTAACTGCACTTGCTGTGAATACTTGATGGAGTGTGACTCATCTGACTGCCCCTATCTTAAAACAATGGTGAAATCTTCACCAGGTGGTAACTAATACTGAAAAAGTTGTATATAGGGCCATGTGTAAAGACTGCCCTGCATTTTATGTGGTTAACACTATGAATAAACTGAAAAGGAGGATTTCGAGTCATCTTTCTGACATCCGATGCAGTTGCCAGAGAAACGCCTTATCCAAACACTTATTAGAACACCCCAGACATTCTAGTTTTAAATTTATCATTCTGGACTGTTATGAGATGGATGAGCTTGAAGGGGACATCAATTGAATGTTGGGGAAAAAAAATTATGCTGGCGGTTGAAATTAAACGCATTCAGAAAACCAGGACTTAACTACTACTGCTCTATTAAGAGTGTTTTGAGAGTTCGCGTAAGCTGCCACACAATCTGTAAAAGTTTTTTAGGGAATTTTTTGAGGAATATTTTATGTACTAAAAATATACTAAAAAACAATTAAAATTATATGTGGAATGTGTGTAAATATAAATATATTTAGTTTAACCTTGATTCTGCTTTGATTAGATTTACTGCACCACACCAGAGATTTAGACGGTAACACACTTTTTCATTCTGCCATTACCATGTAATATTAGTATAATTCTCCCCATTTACCAAGCTAATTACAACCTCGTGAGGGATGGTATAAACAGCTTCACAGCCCCCTCCCTCTTTGTAGGAACTGGCACCAATGTCCAAAACTACACCAAAGTAGTATATGAGCTTTAATATAGACACATTGAATCAGGAATACCTCACAGGACAAAATCATAATTTGCAAGGAAGATTAAACCTGTATGGTGGACATCTGCAATAAATAAATATAACAAAAGGAAAAAATTGCTGCCCAGGACCAAAAAGGAGCAGGTGCCCAACTGGAAGCAATCTCTCTTTAGCGTGAATAAGCAAATAAGAGCACTAGTGAAATCCTCCAAAGCAAACTTTTGAGTCCAAATTGGCCACGTCTACTAGAGACAATCATAAAAGCCTTCTTCACATACATTCGCAGTCTCAAAGAAAGCACCCAGGACTGGTCAGAAAGTACAGTTGTGTACACTTACCATAAATGTAGATGTTCGAGTGTACTCACTGGTGCAGTCATTACATATGGGTTATCTGCTTGCAGTAGCCCTCAGTCGGCCTGATTAACAAAGTCTTGGGTCCTGCGTCAGTTGCTGTCCCTTCTTCCATGACGTCAGGTCATCAGGGGTATAAAAATACAGTTTTGTACCTACTATAAATGTAGATGTTCGAGTGTTCACACTGCTGCAGTCATTACACTTGGGTTATCCTGCCGTCAGGCGGTCCCGCAGTCGGCCAGAGTTCCAAAGTCTTGGTCTGGCATCGGTTGCTGTCGCTTCTTCCCTGACATCAGTGTGCCAGGAGTATATAAGATGCATCCAACGCCATTTTCTTCAGTTTTTCTTGCCCCAGATGTCAGGTGCCCCCAAGTAGGTAGGCAATAAATATTGGTAATAAAAAATATAAAATAAAAACAATACCTTTAGTTACAAGCAAATACACCACAAAGTTTGTATAGGATAGAAAGGTATAGATAAGTCCAGCTAGGACAAAGGGGATGGAGGGAGGGTAACCTAGACTGCAGCAGTGTGAACACTCCAACATCTACATTTATGGTAGGTACAAAACTGTACTATGTTCATCGTGTTACACTGCTGCAGTCATTACACTTGGGTAGAATCCCAAAGCTAAGGTTGGGTGGCTGGTCTACAAAGAGTTAGGACTGGCTATGAGGCCCTGCAGAACTGCAGTGGCAAATCCTGCTCAGGATTTAGAGTAAAGAGGCAAGCGGTAATGCTTGGTAAAGGTGTAAGGTGTGCACTGAACTCCAAGTTGCAGCCTCCAAAGTTTCCTTGGTAGGTACTCCTCTGAGAAAGGCTGTTGAAGTGGCTGTTGCCCTGGTGGAATGTGGCCTAATGTTATTAAGGACTGATTTTCCATGCTGTGTGTAGCTGTAACGAATACAGTGTCCTATCCATTTGGAGATAGTCTGCTTTGAGACAGCCTTGCCCTGTGATCCTGCAGCATATGCTACAAACAGTTGCTCAGTTTTCCTGAAAGCTTTTGTTTTGTCCAAGTAGAAGCATAGCTGCCTGTGTATGTCCAAAGAGTGCAGAAGTTTCTCCCCTTTATTCTGGGGGTTTGGATAAAAAGCTGGCAAATGGATGGTTTGGTTAAGAGCCACACTAGATACCATCTTTGGCATAAAGGTAGGGTTTGTCCTTAAAGAAACCCTGTCCTGATGAAAAATTATAAAAGGTTCCACTGCCATTAATGCCTGCAGCTCTGAGACTCTTTGTGCTGAAGTTACTGCCAGGAGAAGAGCTGTTTTCCATGATAAAACTTTTAGGTTGGCTGTATTGGCTGGCTCAAAAGGTGGCAGGGTCAGCTTTTCCAAAAATAAATTGAGGTCCCAAGTTAGTGTTGGTGCTCTCCGGGCCAGTCTTATGTTTTTAGCCCCTCTGAGGTACTGCTTTAGCAAGAGGGATGAGAGAATAAAGGAGGATCTGTGTTGTAATGTGCTGGAATGGCAGAGGCGTGGATCTTAATTGATGAGAAGGATGGGCCTTTGTCCAGCATCTCAGTTAAGTATTGTAAAATCTGAGGAATGTTTGGGACAAGAGGGTCAAGGCTTTGAGCCTGGTTCCAGGTGCAGAATCTCTTCCATTTTTCTGAGTAAGCTTTCCTGGTGCTAGGCCTCTTGGCCTCCAAAATGACATCCATAACCGCTTTAGAGAGAGGTGTTGCCTGTTTGACTAATGAATCTGCCATGCAGCCAGGTTTAGGGTTTTGAGCTGACCGTGCAGGATCTGATTGTTTTGTTGAGTCAGAAGGTGTGGAATTTGAGGCAAAATCCATGGTGGGCCTTGAGTTAAGTTCTTTAAGATTGGGTACCAGTGCTGGCGTGGCCAGTCTGGAGCAATCAGGATCATCTGTGTTTTTTCTTGTCTGGCTTTTAGGAGTACCTTTGAAAGGAGAGGCAGTGGTGGGAAGGCATAAACTTTAATGGTTTTTCCAGCTGAACGAGAGAGCATCCACTTTCTATGCTTGTGTGTGATAAGTCCTTGTGCATAATTTTTGTAGTTGGCAATTCAGTGGGGAGGCAAAAAGATCTATATCTGGGCATCCTCATTTTTGCGTTACCATGCTGAACATTTGTGGATTCAATTTCCATTCGTGAGGGCCCATGATATTTCCGCTTAGATCGTCTGCCAGAGTATTTTTCTTTCCTGGCAGGAATTGTGCCTGCAGATGAACTTGATTCATTAGAGCTGTGTTCCACAAGGTCATGGCTTGACAATGAGTCCTTGCTTGTTTATGTACCACACTACTGTGGTGTTGTCTATCTTTAACAGTAATTGTCCTGGATGCAGAAGGTCCTTGAAAGCTGTTAGGGCATTTTGAACTGCCAACATTTCTTTTTGATTGATGTGAAGATGTATTTGGTCTGTGGTCCACTTGCCCTGAATGCATTTTCCTGCCATGTGTGCTCCCCAGGAGTAATCCGAAGCATCTATTGTTAGAGGCCGCCTGGCTGTGGGTAGAGTAAAAGGCTGACCCTTGTTTAGGTGACATGCCTGTGCCCACCATCGTAACTCCTGTTGTAGGCAGGGAATCATTGGTATTACTGCTTCTAAACTGTGAGAGTGTTGAGTCCAAACACTTTTTAGGTACCATTGTAATTTCCTCATATGCAGTCTGGCATATGGTATTAGTAGTATGCAGGATGCCATGAATCCCAGGGCCTTCAGAATTTTTTTTGCAGGGAGATGGGACTTTTTTGCCAGTAATTGAAAATATTGAGTTAGTTGAACTTGTTTGTCTGGCGTGAGGTAAGCCATCTGGGCCGTTGTATTTAAGCTGGCACCCAGGAATATAATCTGTTGTGAGGGCACTAGTTTTGACTTCTTTTCGTTTACTGTGTACCCTAGAGAAATTAGCAACCTTTTTACAAACGCCAGATGCTTTAGAAGAATGTCCTTTGTCTCTGCTTGAATGAGGCAGTCGTCCAGGTATGGATATATTTGAATTCCTTTTTGTCTGCAAAATGCAATTACTGGTGCCAGGCACTTTGTAAAGACCCTGGGCGCAGTAGATAAGCCAAAGGGCAGTGCAGAGAATTGGTAGTGCATTGTACCAGCTTTGAATCTGAGGTATCTTCTGCAATTTTGTCTGATAGGGACATGCAGGTATGCCTCTTTGAGGTCCAGAGTAACAAGCCAAGCCTTCTTGCCCAGCATGGGAAGAAGCTGCTGTAGTGTCAACATTTTGAATTTCGGAATATCCAGTTAAGTATTTAGAGTTAAAAGGTCTAGTATGGGTCTCCAGGCCTTGTCCTTTCTGGGGACCAGGAAGAGTCTTGAGTAAAATCCTTGTCCTTGTTCCTGTTGTGGTACTTTTTGAATAGCTCTCATGTCAATGAGGGCTGAAATTTGTTTTTGTGCCTCTGCCCATTGACTTTGTGGCAGGTCTGGCATTCCTTTTAGCCTTGGTAAAGTGTGAAAGTGGAACCTGTAACCTTGAGACACAATATTCAGAACCCATTTGTCTTGGGTGATTGTTTACCAGTTTTGAGAAAAAAGTGCTAGTTTTCCCCCTAAGGGGGCTGCCAAAAGGGAAGTGCTTGGCATACGAAGGGGGAAGTCATTGGGACTGCTGCCTGTAAGGTTGGGACTTGTCCTCACCTCCTTTTGGGGTTGAGGTGCCCCACTGTCGTTGTCTGTTAGAGCCTTGGGATTCAGATCTGCCTCTTGGGCGTCTGTATCTGCCTCTCTGTGGCCTGTTTAACACTGGAAAGGACCAATTCTTTGTTGGCCAATTTCTGCTAAATCGAGGTGGCTGTACCTGTAAGAAATCTTTGACTGTTTGCATAGATTTAGCTTTATCCTCCATTTTCTTTAACACTTCTTCTGCCTTAACACCAAACAAAGTATCATGCTGTAAAGGAGCATCCAATAATTTTGCCTTAACATGATCAGGTAAACTCTGTTCCTTTAACCAAGCATGCCTTCGAATCACAGAACCTGTAACTGCGGCTCTACAAGAGGCCTCTAAAGAATCAAAACCACATTGCAGAGTATGTTTTCCCACCTGTTCAACTGCATGCAATAAATCCTGCATTTCTTTACAGTCAGGAGCTTCTGAGCTTGCAAGCATTTTCTGTTTTAACTGAGCCATTAAATATTGTTGGTACTTAAGCATGTGAAACTGGCAATTTAAAACCCTTACTGCTAAAGTTGCAGAAGTGTAAATTTTCTTCCCCCATCTATCCAATGCGCTAGAATCTCTGTCAGAGGGTAATGGATTTTTTGCAATGGAAGCCTTAACCCCTTTTGGACCCTGGGAAATAGTTTCTGGATCAGCAGAAGGGTTTTTATAAAGAAACTTGTGAGAGTCAGGGACTCTATAATACCTATCTGGCTTAGCTGGTGCAGGGGGCAAAGAATCAGGAGATAAGCTGGATTCAGAGAACACATCATTCACAATATCTAGCACAGGCAGAATAGCCAGGAGCCTGTGCTGAGGCAATAAGAGGAAGTCCCTGAGCCTTTTCTTGGATTCTGAATAATCCTGACTTTACCAATGGAAATGCTCCCTCATGGTATGTAAAGTCTCCCCAAAAGAATAATCCTCAGGAGAGGCTGAAGGGATAGATTCTTCAGCATTGGAGTCCTCATAGGGGGGTAGAGAGTATCCCTGGTCTGAAGAGGAATTAGAGGAATTGGAAA
Organism: Protopterus annectens; assembly: GCF_019279795.1. NCBI lineage: Eukaryota > Metazoa > Chordata > Ceratodontiformes > Protopteridae > Protopterus > Protopterus annectens. The sequence continues at coordinate 826,442,234 of NC_056748.1, read as the reverse complement.
CCTGATCTGAGGAATCATAGTCTGTATCCTGCCTAGGAATTTTCTCAGGAGGGGGATGGGAACCCCTGATTAGAGTAATGAGGTCTTCGGCCATTTTAAGCATCTGTTTCTTAGGCATGGAGGACTGTCCAGGAGAATGCTATACTTGTTTCTTTGTCTTTAATGGTACTTTTGTCTTGGCTGTTGCTTTAATGGTAAGTTGTGAAGGTCTGAAAACACCCTCAGAAGCTGAAGCCTGCTCAGCGACTCCGGACCCATCTGAGGGATTAGTTTCCGTAGGCCCAATACCTTGAGTTTCCAGAGGCCTAGTTGTCTCCACGTGGGAGTCGGAGGCGGCCTGTGGCTCTGAGGTAGCGGGTGTCAGGGGCTGCGAAAGCACCTCACTGAGAACCGGTGACTGGCCTAGAAGAGGTTTTGTCGTCAGTTTTGGACCTCGGATGCCTGTCTGTATCCTTGTCTTTGCGTTTTTTCGCAATTGCGGTAGTCTGTTGATCCGACGGCATAGTATAATTGAACCTTCGGCCAAAGTAGTGCAAAGCAAAATGAAAACGTTGTTTTATACAGCGTTTGTTAAATCTAGCACAAAACCGACAACTAGTGACGTCGTGATCAGGGCCTAGGCATGGAATACAGGAAGAGTGGAAGTCCTTATGAGGTATTTGCTTCCCACAAGAAATACAATTATTAACTTTTTCTGACATTGGTCTGAGGCAAGAAAAAAGTTTCCCCAACGAGGTACTTAGCTTTATTGAAGACTTCGGATCTGAAATTAGACTTCGAAAATCTCAGGAGCCGGCCGATCGGCACTTGCAAACTGCTTCTGCTTCAGGCACTGCGCGGCAAGAAAGACTGAAGAAAATGGCGTCGGATGCATCTTATATATCCCTGGCGCACTGACGTCAGGGAAGAAGCGACAGCAACTGACGTCGGACCAAGACTTTGGAACTCTGGCCGATTGAGGGACCGCCTGACGGCAGGATAACCCAAGTGTAATGACTGCAGCAGTGTAACACGATGAACATCATGCAGCTGATGGCATTACATCAGTTTTTCTTGCCGCAGATAACATGTGCCCCCCCTAACGGGAAGCAATTAAATCTATAATATAAGGATATACCTCCAACAAAAAAGCAAACACATCAAAAAGCTTTTTGAGCATAGTAAGTGAGAGTAGAGGTATAGCCAAAAGAAGAAAGGGGGCTGGAGGGAGGGTAACCAGGACTGCAACAGTGAATACACTCGAACATCTACATTTATGGTAAGTGTACACAACTGTACTATGTTCGTGTTTCACTGTTGCAGTCATTACATTTGGGTAGATTCCCAAAGTTAAGGTACGGGGGAGGAATTTAAATAGAATTAATACCAGCTATAAGGCCCTGCAAGACTGCAGTGGCAAAACCAGCTCTAGATTTAGAGAAAATTGGCAAATGATAATGCTTGGTGAAAGTATGTACAGAACTCCAGGTAACAGCTTCTAGGATGTCCCTTGTAGGGACGCCCCTGAGAAAGGCTGTAGAGGTAGATGCAGCCCTGGTTGAATGGGGTTTGATGCCCTGTGGGGTAGGTTTTCCATGGTGCTTATAGCAGAAATGAATGCAGTGGTCTATCCAATTTGAAATGGTTTGCTTTGAAATACCTTACCCCTCTGTCCCTGCAGCAAATGCCACCAGCAGTTGTTCATTTTTCATTTGAGGTTTAGTCCTGTCCCAGTAAAATCTAAGTTGTCTGCGCACATCTAAGGAGTGCAGTATCCGTTCCCCATTGTTCTGTGGGTTAGGAAAGAAGGTACGCAAATGAATGGACTGATTAAGAGCCACAATGGATACCTCCTTGGGCATGAAGGAGGGATTGGTTCTGAGGGACACCCTGTCCGCATGAAAGATGATGAAAGGCTCCAGTGCCATAAGGGCCTGTAACTCAGATACCCTTCTTGCAGAAGTGATTGCTAAAAGGAAAGCTGTTTTCCAGGAAAGGAATTTTAAATCTGCAGTAGCAGCTCGCTCGAAAGGAGGAAGACTGAGTTTCTCCAAGACAAAGTTAAGGTCCCAGGCTGGAGTTGGAGCTCTCCTCGGTGGCCTTAAATTTTTGGCTCCTCTGAGGAACTGTTTGAGCAGTGGGTGAGAGAAGAGGGGAGGCTCTGTGCTATAATGACAAACAACTAATTTCGGACAAACAGCAACTAATAAAGAAAAAAGGACCAAGTGTGACCAGCAGAACTTGTGCACAGGAGAAAACCGTTTATTCCAAACCTGGTTTAGCGCTTTCAACTAGAAATACTAGTCTTCATCAGAACCCATCGGTTTTCTCCTGTGCACGAGTTCTGCTGGTCACACTTGGTCCTTCTGTGCTATAATGAGCTGAAATGGCTGAGGCATGAATTTTGATGGAGGAAAAGGACAAACCCTTATGAAGCATCTCAGCCAAATACTGTAGAATCTGAGGTAAATTGGGCACTGCTGCGCTCATCCCTCGAGAGTGGTTCCAGGTACATAATCTTTTCCAGTTTGCAGCATTAGATTTCCTAGTACTAGGCCTCATAGCCTCTAAAATTATATCTATCACTGATTTACTGAGGGGTGGTAAAGGAGAGATTAGGTAATTAGCCAGGCTGCTAGGTTCAGGGTTTGCAGCTGAGGATGCAGAATCCGGTTCTCCTGCTGAGACAATGAAGGAGTCTGAGGGCAGGTGGCATGGGGCCAAGCGTGACACACTGTGCAGGAGGGGGATATCAGTGTTGGCGTGGCCAGGCTGGTGCAATTAAAATCGTCCTTGGCTTGTCCTGTTTGATCTTTAGTAGTACCTTGGAGAGCAGAGGCAGAGAAGGAAAGGCATAAACTGATAGGTTTTTCCAGCTGAAGGACAGAGCATTCACTTTCCAAGCTAGTTTGTGGGGACTCCTTGTGCAAAAGTTGTCCAACTGATGGTTCTGGGGGGAGACAAACAGGTCTACATTTGGGCTCCCCCATTTGCTTGTCAACATGTTGAAAATAGTACAGTTGTGTACACTTACCATAAATGTAGATGTTCGAGTGTATTCACTGTTGCAGTCATTACATTTGGGTAATCTGCTGGCAGGTTGCCCCCAGTCGGCCTGAATAACAAAGTCTTGAGTCCTGCGTCGGTTGCTGTCTCCTCTTCCATGACGTCAGGTCATCAGGGGTATAAAACATGCAGCTGACGCCATTTTAATCAGTTTTTCTTGCCCCAGATGTCAGGTGCCCCCCAAATGGGGAGCAAAAAATATATATATATATAAATATATAAATATATATATATATATATATATGTATCTATATATATATATATATATATATATATATATATATATATATATATATATATCTATACATACATAAAACTTCACATGCCCGACAAACCATAATCCCGACAATCAACAAAACAAAACAAATACCTTTTCCGTAAAACGCACACACAACACAAGCACACCAAAAACCTTACAAACCTACACTAAACCTTACATACACAACTATCTATGCACTAACCTTAACCCAAACCCTAAGGTCCGTCACTATCGCACACTCACCTAACCCGCGCCCTAACCCTAACTCACTTAACCCGCCCCTAACCTTAAAGTCTGTCGCTATCGCACACTTACCTTACCCGCTCCCTGACTCTAACGTCTGTCACTATCTCACACTTACCTTAACATGTCTGTGTTCTCAGCGTTGGGATTTTCAATCGTCTGTCATCTCCGTTGTCGATCTTCCGGTGTCAGTTATCTCGTTGCCAGCGTTGCCAGTGTTCAGTGTTTTCAGGTAGACCCGTAGATAGATATATATATATATATATATATATAGATATATATATGGGTCTACCTGACATGGTCGACAGTTCATATGGTTGACAGTTTATTTGGTCGACAGTTCATTTGATCGACAAGCATTTTAGGTGAGGGGCTTCGCCCTCCACACCCCCCAATGTGGGGGGCTGTGCCCCCCACATACCCCCTAACTATATATATCAACTCCAGGGTTGCACAACATTGGGGAAGGGGGCAAATCTGCTTGTCGACCAAATGAGTGTCGATTATATGAACTGTCGACCATGTGAAGGGGACCCATATATATACATATATATATATATACATATAATTTACAACACAAAAGTTTTACCTCCAACTAAAAGCAAATACACAAAAAAGGCTTTTGAGCATAGTGAAGGAAAGAAAAGGTACAATAATAGAGAAAAAATGGGGCTGGCGGGTGGGTAACCCGGACTGCAACAGTGAATACACTTGAAAATCTATATTTATGGTTAGTGTACACAACTGTACCATGGTTCTTAGTGTTTCACTGTTGCAGTCATTACATTTGGGCAGGATCCCAAAGCTGTGGATGGGAGGATGGAATTATACAGCATTAGGAGCAGCTATAAGGCCCTGCAGGACAGCAGTGGCAAAGCCTGCTCTGGATTTAGAAAAGAGAGATAAATGGTAATGTTTTGTGAACGTATGAACTGAGCTCCAAGTATCAGCTTCTAGAATATCTCTGGTAGGACCCCCTCTGAGAAAAGCTGTAGAAGTAGATGCAGCCCTGGTGGAATGGGATCTGATCCCCTTGGGGACAGGTTTACCATGGAGCATGTAGCAGAAACGAATACAATGGCTTATCCATTTTGAAATAGTCTGCTTTGAGATAGCCTTCCCCTCTGCCCCTGCAGCAAATGCCACCAGTAGTTGCTCAGACTTTGTTAGAGATTTTGTCCTGTTTAAGTAGAATCTTAGTTGTCTGCGTACATCCGATGAATGCAGAATCTGCTCCCCCTTGTTCTGCGGATTTGGGAAAAAAGTTGGCAGATGAATGGTCTGGTTAAAAGCCACAATGGATACAACCTTAAGCATAAAAGAAGGATTGGTCCTGAGGGCCACACCCTGTCCAGATAAAAGATAATGAAAGGCTCCACTGCCATGAGAGCCTGTAGTTCTGAAATCCTTCTAGCTGAAGTGACTGCTAAAAGAAAGGCCGTCTTCCAAGAAAGAAATGCCGTCTTCCAAGAAAGAAATGTTATGTCTGCAGTAGCAGCTAGTTCAAAAGGAGGTAGGGTGAGTTTTTCCAGCACAAAATTGAGGTCCAATGCAGGAGTTGGTGCTCTCCTGGGAGGTCTCAAAATTTTGTCCCCTCTGAGGTACTGCTTTAGCAGGGGACGAGAAAAGAGAGGAGGCTCTGTGTTGTAATGAGCCAAGATGGCAGAGGCATGGATTTTTATAAAAGAAAAAGATAGGCCCTTGTGAAGCATCTCAGTTAAATATTGCAGAATTTGAGGAATATTGGCCATTGCTGTGTTTATTCCTTGTGCTTGGTTCCAGGAACAGAATCTCTTCCATTAATCAGCATAAGATTTTCTAGTACTAGGCCTTCTAGCCTCCAAAATGACATCCATCACAGATTTACTGAGAGATGTGATTGGTGAAATTAGTTGATTAGCCATGCTGCAAGACTCAAAGTTTGGAGCGGAGTGTGCAGAATTTGACAGTTCTGTTGAGACAATAGATGAAGTGTCTGGGGCAAGTACCACGGAGGAAGGTGTGACATATTCCTTAGAAGCGGGTACCAGTGTTGGCGAGGCCAGTCTGTAGCATTCAAAATCATTTTTTTTTTCCTGTCTGACTTTTAGTAAAACCTTGGAGAGCAGAGGCAGAGAGGGAAAGGCATAGACTGATAGGCTTTTCCAGCTGAAGGATAGAGCATCCACTTTCCAAGCTTTTTTGTGATGAATTATTGTGCAGAATTTGTCTGACAGTTTTGGGGAGAGCCAAAAAGATCTATGCCTGGGCTCCCCCATTTTCGTGTCAACATGCTGAAGATTTGTGGATCCAGTTTCCATTCATGTGGGTCTATAAGATTTCTGGTTAGGTCATCTGCCAGAGTACTTTGCTTTCCTGGCAGGAATTGAGCTTGCAGATGTATTTTGTAAGTCAAGGCTGTGTTCCACAAGGCCATGGCTAGTCTGCAAAGAGGGTAGGAGTGGGTACCCCCCCTGCTGGTTTATGTACCACGTAACTGTGGTGTTGTCCATCTTTATCAGTAGTTGTCCTGGATGAAGGAAGTCCTTGAAGGCTGTCAGAGCATTCTGTACAGCTAGCATTTCTTTTTGGTTGATATGTAGGTGCATTTGATTTGGGCTCCATTCGCCCTGAATGCATCTCCCTGGCAGATGGGCCCCCCCAAGCATAGTCTGATGCATCTGTAGTCGGGGTTTGGGTGGCAGGGGGTAGAATGAATGACAGTCCCTTGTTTTGGTGACAGGCCTCTGCCCACCAAAAAAACTCTTGTTACAGGCAAGGAATGAGAGGAATCATTGTTTCCAGGCTGTGACAATGTTGACTCCATAAGCTTTTAGGTACCACTGAAGTTTCCTCATACGCAGTCTTGCATATGGAATTAGTAGAATGCAGAATGCCATGAACTCCAAAGCCTGCAGAATTTGTCTTGCAGATAGCTGGGTTTTTGTGGCCACTTGTTTGAAGTATGTTATCAATTGAATTTGTTTGTCTGGCGTGAGGTAAGCCATCTGGGCAGTTGTATTCAAGCTTGCACCCAGGAATGTAATTATCTGAGAGGGTACCAGTTGTGATTTATTTTCGTTTATGGTGTACCCTAGGCATGTTAGAAGCCTTTTTACAAATGCCAGATGTTGTAGAAGAGTGTCTAATTCAGGCAGAAGACAAGGACAATCGTCCAGATAAGGATAAATTTGAATGTTTCTTTGTCTGCAAAATGCAATCACTGGTGCCAGGCACCTTGTGAAAACCCTGGGTGCAGTAGATAAGCCAAAGGGCAGTGCAAAGAACTGGTAATGCAAATAGCATGCTTTGAAGCGGAGGTATCTTCTGCAAGATTCCCCGATTGGGATATGCAGGTAAGCCTCTTTTAAGTCTAGAGTTACCAACCAGGCATTCTTGCCTAGCATAGGCAGTAGCTGTTGTAGAGGCAGCATCTTGAATTTTGAAATGTCCAGGAAAGTATTTAGAATGGATAAGTCCAGAACTGGACGCCATGATTTGTCTTTTCTGGGTACCAGGAAAAGTCTTGAATAAAACCTTGTCATTTTTCCTTTTCTGGTACTGGTTGAATAGACCCCATATCCATGAGGGACATGACTTGTTTCTGGGCCTCTGCCCACTGATTTAGAGGCAGATCTGGCCATCGGTTTGGAATTGGCAACGTGTGGAAATGAAATCTGTATCCCTGGGATACTACAAGACCCACTTGTCCTGGGTAATTAGATGCCAATTTTGAGCATGAAGTGCTAGTTTTCCCCCCAAAGGGGCTGCCAAAAAAAAAAGTGTTTGGAAATGGCAGAGGAAAGTCAATGAGACTGTTTACCGTAGGGTGGTGCTTTGCTAATTCCTGATTTGGAGGTAGAGGCACCCCATTGTTTTGTCCTGTAAGATCCTTGTGACTGAAACCTGGAGCCTTTGGAGTGTCTGGGTTTGACCTGAGCGGCTCTGTTGGCTACTGGAAAGGACCAATTCTTAGTAGGCCAGTGCCTACTGAACCTGGGTGGCTGCACTTGCAAGAAATCTTTTACAGTTTGCATAGATTTAGCTTAGTCTTCCATCTTTTTCAAAACTTCTTCTGCCTTATTACCGAACAGACTGTCCTGCTGTAAAGGAGCATCCAACAATTTTGCTTTAACATGACCAGGCAGATTTTGCTCCTTGAGCCAAACATGCCTTCTTATTGCAGATCCAGTTATGGCGGTCATGCAAGAGACCTCCAAGGAATCAAAACCACATTGCAAAGTATGCTTTCCAACTCGTTCAGCTGAACGCAATAAATCCTGTAACTCTATTTTCCACACAATCAGAAATCAACATAATTTTCTGTTGCAGTAAGCCCATGACATGCTGATGATATTTAAGCATATGAAATTGACAGTTTAAAGCCCTGATTGCCAGGGTTGCAGACGTATAAACCTTCTTTCCCCATCTATCCAGTGCCCTGGAGTCTCTATCAGAAGGGGTACGATTTTTAGCAGTAGAAGCCTTAACACCCTTGGGACCCTGAGAAATTGTTTCAGGGTCAGCAGTAGGATTTTTGAAAAGAACCTTGTGGGAGTCAGGAACCCTGTAATATCTGTCTGGCTTACTAGGAGCCGGAGGCAGGGAATCTGGTGCCATGCTGTATTCTGAGAAAACATCAACAATGTCTAAAACAGGAGGTATAGCCAAAGGCCTATGCTGAGAAAGTAGAAAATCCCTACACCTCTTTTTGGATTCTGAAAAATCCTGACTTTCCCAATGAAAATGTTCCCTTAAGGTATGCAAAGTCTCTCCAAAAGAAAAATCCTCAGGAGGAGAAGCAGAAGGGATGGATTCTTCTGCATCAGAGTCCTCATAAGGGGGAATAGAAAATTACTGATCAGAAGAAAAATCTGAAGAAATGGAAACCTGATCTGAAGATTCAAAATCAGTGCCTTGCCTTGGCCTCTTAGCAGGAGGGGGTTGGGAACCCCTGATCAAGGTAATTAAATCCTCAGCCATTTTGATAATTTGTTTTTTAGGCATAGGGGCCTGAGCACGTGGCTCATGCGTCGTTTTTTTAGACATAGAAGTTGGTTTTGGCCTTGTTTTTGATGATGGCGTTGGTTTAATATACAAATCTTTAGGCCTGAAAACACCCTCAGAAGCCGGTGCCTGCTCAGTGGCTCCAGACCCATTCAACGGAGAGACATCCGTGGGTTCAATACTTGAAGAATCTCACGGCATACCAGACTCCGAATGGGTCTCGTTAGAGGCCTGCAACTCAAAAGTAACGGGCATCAGGGGTTGCGAAAGCGCCTCATTGAGAACTGGCGACTGGCTTAGGAGAAGCTTCATTGTCTGTTTTGGACCTCGACGGTCTCTGTCTGTCTTTTTCTTTGCGTTTTTTGTGAATTCCCGTAGTCGGATTGCTAACCAATGACATTTCAGGATAGTTAAATCTTGAACCAAAGTATTTAGTAGCAAAAATATACCGACGTTTAATAGTACGTTGGTTAAATTTAGCACAAAATCGACAGCAAAGCACGTTGTGGTCAGGGCCTAGGCAAGCAATACAGTACAAATTAAAATCCTTATGAGGTATTTGCTTCCCACAAGTAATACAATTGTTAACTTTTACTGACATCGGTAAGGTGCAAGAAAGTTTCCCCAATGGGGTACTTAGCTTTAGTTTTAAGACTTTGGTTCTGAAACTTGAAAACGAAAATTTCAGGAGTCGGCCGACCGGCACTTGCAAACTGCTTCTGCTTCAGTCACCGTGCAGCAAGAAAGACTGATTAAAATGGCGTCAGCTGCATGTTTTATACCCCTGACGACCTGACGTCGTGGAAGAGGAGACCGCAACCGCCGCAGGACCCAAGACTTCGTTATTCAGGCTGACTGAGGGCAAATGTAATGACATTGAAACAACAGTGAAACACTAAGAACAGCCTTGCTTCCAGTTTCCACTCATGTGGATCCATGAGGTTTCTGCTTAGTCCATCTGCCAGTGTATTTAGTTTTCCTGGCAGGAACTGAGCTTGTAGATTCACTTGGTAGCTCAAGGCTGTGTTCCACAATGCCATGGCTAGTGTGCAGAGGGTGTAAGAGTGTGTACCCCCCCCACCGCTTGTTTATGTACCATATGACCATGGTGTTGTCCGTTTGTACCATTAGTTGTCCTGGAAGAACGTGGTCCTTGAAGGCTGTCCAAGCATTCTGTACAGCTAACATTTCCTTTTGATTTATGTGTAGGTGGCATTTGATTTGGGTTCCATTTGCTCAGAATGCACTTCCCTGCCAGGTGAGCCCCCCATGCATAGTCTGATGCGTCTGTTGTTAAGTTTTGGGCGGCAGGGGGTAGTGTGAATGGTAGTCCCTTGTTTTCATGGCAGGCCTCTGCCCACCAAAGGAACTCTAGGCATAGGCATGGTATGCTAGGAATCATAGCTTCTAGATCCTGTGAATGTCGACACCATAGGCTTTTGAGATACCACTGCAGTTTCCTCATATGCAGCCTTGCATATGGAATTAGAAGAATGCAGGAGGCCATGAAGCCCAAAACTTGCAGTATTTGCCTTGCAGATAACTGGGTTTTTGTGGCCACTTGTTTGAAGTAGGTTGTTAAATGAGTCTGCTTCTCTGGTGTGAGGAAAGCCATCTGGGAAGTTGTATTCAAGCTTGCTCCCAGGAATATAATTTGATGACAGGGTACCAGGGGTGATTTATTTTCGTTTATGGTGTATCCCAGACAAGTCAGTCCCCTTTGAACACAGGCCAAATGATTCAAAAGTATATCCTGGCTTTCTGCCTGAATTAGACAATCGTCCAGGTATGGATATATTTGAATATTTCTTTGCCTGCAGAATGCAATGACTGGAGCTAAGCACTTTGCGAATACCCTGGGCGCAGTAGATAAGCCAAAGAGCAGTGCAGAGAACTGACAGTGCATGTAGCCTGCTTTGAAGCGTAGGTATCTTCTGCAAGACTCCCTGATAGGGATGTGCAGGTATGCTTCTTTTAAGTCTAGTGTTGCCAACCATGCATCTTTGCCTAGCATAGGAATCAGCTGGTGAAGAGTCAGCATCTTGAATTTTGGAATCACCAGAAAGGTATTTAGAGTAGAAAGTTCCAGGATTGGACGCCAGGTATTGCCTTTTCTGGGTACCAGAAAAAGTCTTGAATAGAAACCTTGTCCTTTTTCCTCTTCTGGTACCAACTGAATAGCCCCCATGCTTAAGAGAGGGAGTACTTGATTTTGGGCCTCTGCCCACTGATTTGGGGGTAGATCTGGCCACCGGCTTGGTGTTGTTAAGGTGTGGAAGTGAAATCTGTATCCTCGGGACACTATCTTTAAAACCCATTTGTCCTGGGTAATGACTTCCCAGTTTTTGGCCTGCAGACCAATCTTTCCATCTAAAGGAGCATTCAGTTGGGAAGTGCTTGGAAGTTTTAAAAGCAAGTCATTGAGACAATTTTCCATAGGGGGGAGGCTTACTACTCCCTGATTTAGGTGCGGAAACCCACCACTGCTAGTCTTGTGTGTCCCCTGGGACTGAAACCTGGGGTTTTCTGCTGTGTCTGGGTATGGCTTGAGAAGACCTGGAAGGGGCTGGAAAGGACCAACTCTTAGAGGGCCAGTGCCTACTAAATCTAGGAGGCTGAACTCGTAAGAAATATTTAACAGTTTGCATATATTAAGCTTTATCTTCCATCTTTTTAAGAACTTCCTCAGCCTTAATGCCAAACAGGCGGTCCTGATTTAAGGGAGCATCCAACAATTTAGCTTTAACATGATCAGGCAAAGATTGCTCCTTAAGCCAAGCATGCCTTCTGAGCACAGACCCAGTAACAGCAGCACTGCAAGAGGCCTCTAATCAATCAAATCCACATTGCAAAGTATTTTTTCCAACCTGTACAAAATAAAACTAAATCCTAAAGAAACTGAAACAAAATAAAATATGCTACATCTGATACACTGAAGTAGGAAAAACAAAGCACGTTTATTCATACATTAAGCGCTTTCATCTCAAAAGAGAGACTTCATCAGAATACAAAAATATCAATTATCCACATTTAAATATAAATTGAAACCAATGACATCACAAACCCTGTATTTTAAAAAAATGTATTTAAAAAAAAAAAAAAATATATATATATATATATATATATATATATATATATATACTTATAAGATTACATTCTATAACCTATTTTACAAGCCTCTTTTTTAAATCAGAAAAATCCCGGCTTTCCCAGTGGAAATGCTCCCTTAGAGTATTGTAAGGTTTCACCAAAAGAAAAATCGTCTGGAGGGGAAGCAGAGGGAATAGAGTCCTTTGCATCAGAATCCTCATAAGTTGATAAGGGCAAATCCAGATCATCAGAAGAATCAGAACCCTGGTCAGAAGATTCATAAACACCTTCAGTCCTAGGTCTCTTAGAAGGGGGAGGTTGGCTTCCCCTGATTAGAGTTATAAGATCTTCAGCCATTCTTATAATTTGCTTTTTAGGCATAGAGGCCTGAGCATGCGGCCTGGGCATCGTTTTTTTAGGCATGGTGCGAGATTTAGGCCTAAATGAAGAAGGAGGCGTCTGTTTAATATGCAAGTCCGTAGGACTGAATACACCCACAGAAGCCAGTGCCTGCACAGCAGCTCCGGACCCATCCAAGGTACAGACATAGTACAGCTGTGTACACTAACCATAAATGTAGATGTTAGAGTGCATTCACTGTTGCAGGCATTAGATTTGGGTAATCTGCTGGCAGGTTGCCCTCAGTCAGCCTGAACAACAAAGTCTTGGGGTCCTGCTTCGGCTGCTGTCTCCTCTTCCATGATATCAGGTAGTCAGAGGTATAAAACATGCAGCCGACGCCATTTTATTCAGTTTTTCTTGCCCCAGATGTCAGGTACCCCCCAAATGGGGAGCATAAATATATATATATAAATAAACAGTAAATATATAAATACACTTTTAGAAACAAACTTTACTTTCAACTAAAAGCAAATACAAAGGCTTTTGAGTATGGTGAAGGAAAGAAAAGGTATAGAAAGGGGGATGGCGGGTGGGTAACCCGGACTGCAACAGTGAATACACTCGAACATCTACATTTATGTTAAGTGTACACAACTGTACTATGTTCTTCATGTTTCAATGTTGCAGTCATTACATTTGGGTAGAATCCCAAAGCTATGGATGGGAGGATGGAACTAGATAGCATTACAAGCGGCTATAAGGTCCTGCAGAACTGCAGTGGCAAAGCCTGCTCTGGATTTGGAGAAGAGAGGCAAATGATGATGCTTTGTGAAGGTATGAACCGAGCTCCAAGTAGCAGCTTCTAGAATATCTTTGATTGGAACTCCTCTGAGAAAAGCTGCTGAGGTAGAGGCAGCCCTGGTGGACATGGTGCAAGTAGCAGAAACGAATGCAGTGGCGTACTCACTTAGAAATAGTCTGCTTTGATATAGCCTTCCACTCTGACCTGCAGCAAATGCCACCAGTAGTTGCTCAGACTTTCTAAGAGATTTGGTCCTGTTTAATCTTAGTTGTCTGTGTACATCCAATGAATGTAGAATCCACTCCCCTTTGTTTTGCGGATTTGGGAAAAAAGTTGGCAGATGAATTGTTTGGTTAAGAGCCACACTGGATACCACCTTAGGCATAAAAGAAAGATTGGTCCTGAGGGACACCCTATCCGGGTAAAATGTAATAAAAGGCTCCACAGCCATGAGAGCCTATAGTTCTGAAACCCTTCTTGCTGAAGTGATTGCCAATAGGAAAGCTGTTTTCCAAGATAAAAATTTTATATCTGCAGTAGCTGCTGGTTCAAAAGGAGGCAGGGTGAGTTTTTCCAGCACAAAATTGAGGTCCCATGCAGGAGTTGGTGATCTTCTGGAAGGCCTTAAATTTTTGGCCCCCTCTAAGATGCTGTTTAAGCAGAGGATGAGAAAAGAGGGGAGGCTCCGTGTTGTAATGGGCCAAGATGGCAGAGGTATGGATTTTTATTGAAGAAAAAGATAGGCCCTTGAAAAGCATCTCAGTCAAATATTGTAAAATCCGAGGGATATTTGGCTTTGCTGTGTCCATTCCTTGTGTTTGGTTCCAAGTACAGAATCTCTTCCATTTATCAGCATAAGATTTTCTAGTACTAGGCCTTATGGCTTCCAAACTGACATTCATGACAGATTTACTGAGAGGTGTTGTTTGAATAATTAAATGATCAGCCATGCTGCAAGGTTCAGAGTTTGGAGCAGAGTGTGCAGAATTTGATTGTTCTGCTGAGACAGTAGATGAGATATTTGAGGCAAGTACCAAGGAGGGAGTTAAGACATATTCCTTAGCACTGGGTACCAGTGTTGGTGAGGCCAGTCCGGAGCAATTAGGATCATTTTTGGATTTTCCTGTCTGACCTTTAGTAAGACCTTGGAGAGAAGAGGGAGAGGGGGAAAGGCAAAGACTGATAGGTTTTTCCAACTGAAGGATAGGGCATCCCACTTTCCATGCTTGTCTACGATAAGTCCTTGTGCAGAATTTGTCCATTTGATAGTTTTGGGGAGAGGCAAACAGGTCTATGTCTGGGCTCCCCCATTTCTGTGTTACCATGCTGAAGATTTGTGGATCCAGCTTCCACTCGTGCAGGTCCATAAGATTTCAGCTTAGGTCGTCTGCCAGAGTATTTTGTTTTCCTGGCAGGAATTGAGCTTGAAGATGTACTTTGTAAGTCAAAGCTGTGTTCCACAATGCCATGGCTAGTCTGCAAAGGGGGTAGGAATGTGTACCCCCCTGCTTGTTTATGTACCACATAACCATGGTGTTGTCAGTCTTCATCATTAGTTGTCCTGGATGAAGTAAGTCCTTGAAGGCTGTCAGAGCATTCTGAACAGCTAGCATCTCTTTCTGTTTGATATGCAGATGCATTTGTTTTGGGCTCCATTTGCCCTGAATGCAACTCCCTGCCAGGTGGGCCCCCCAAGCATAGTCTGATGCATCTGTAGTTAGGGTTTGGGTGGCAGGGGGGTAGAGTGAATGACAGTCCCTTCTTCTGGTGACATGTCTCTGCCCACCAAAGAAACTCCTGTTGTAGGCAGGGAATGAGAGGAATAATTGTTTCCAGACTGTGACCATGTCGACTCCATACACTTTTTAGGTACTATTGAAGTTTCCTCATATGCAGTCTTGCATATGGAATTAGTAGAATGCAGGATGCCATGAACCCCAAAGCCTGCAGAATTTGTCTTGCAGATAACTGGGTTTTTGTTGTCATCCGTTTGAAGTATCTTGTCAGTTGCTTTGTTTGTCTGGCGTCAGGTAAGTCATCTGGGCAGTTGTATTCAAGCTTGCACCCAGGACTGTAATTATTTGAGAGGGTACCAGTTGGGATTTCTTTTTGTTTATTGTGTACCCTAGGCATATTAGAAGCCTTTTTACAAACGCCAGATGTTCAAGAAGAGTGTCCTTGTTCTCTGCTTGAAAGAGACAGTCGTCCAGATAAGGATAAATTTGTATGCTTCTTTGTCTACAGAATGCAATTACTGGTGCCAGGCATTTTGTAAAGACCCTGGGCGCAGTAGATAAGCCAAAGGGCAGTACAGAGAATTGGTAATGCAAAAAACCTGCCTTGAAGTGGATGTATTTTCTGCATGATTCCCTTACTGGGATATGCAGGTATGCCTCTTTTAAGTTTAGAGTTACTAACCAAGCATTCCTGCCTAGCATAGGCAGTAGCTGTTGTAAAGTCAGCATTTTGAATTTTGGAATGTCCAGGAACGTGTTCAAAATCGATAAGTCCAGTAGTGGACGCCATGAATTGTCTTTTCTGGGTACCAGGAAAAGTCTTGAATAAAAACCTTGTCATTTTTCCTTTTCTGGTACCGGTTGAATAGCCCCCATATCCATGAGGGACATGACTTGTTTCTGGGCCTCTGCCCACTGGTTTTGTGGCAGATCCGGCTATCCGTTTGGAATTGGCAAAGTATGGAAATTAAATCTGTACCCCAAGGGATACTATGTTTAATACCCACTTGTCCTGGGTAATTAACTGCCAATTTTGAGCAGGAAGTGCTAGTTTTCCCCCCAAAGGGGCTGCCAAAAGATAAGTGCTTGGTGATGGTAGAGGAAAGTCATTGAGACTGCTTACTGTAGGGTTGTGCTTTGTTTCCTCCAGTTTTGGAGGTGGAGGCATCCTATTGCTTTGACCTGTAAGAACCCTGTGATTGGCATCTGGAGCCTTCTGAGTGCCTGAATTTGCCTTGAGTGGCTCTGTTGGACAAAGGAAAGGACCAATTTTTAGTAGGCTAGTGTCTACTTAACATGGGTGCCTGCACTTGCAAGAAATCTTTTACAGATTGCATAGATTTAGCTTTGTCTTCCATTTTGTTTAAAACCTCTTCTGCCTTATTACCAAACAGAGTATCATGTTGCAAAGGGGCATCCAACAATTTAGCTTTAACATGATCAGGCAGATTTTGCTCCGTGAGTCAGGCATGCCTTCTAATCACAGATCCAGTAATGGCGGCCCTACAAGAGGCCTCCAAGGAATCAAAAACCACATTGCAAAGTATGCTTTCCAACCTGTTCTGCTGAATGCAATAATTCCTGTAACTCTATTTTCCACACAATCAAAAATCAACATAATTTTCTGTTTCAGTAAGCCCATAACATGCTGTTGATATTTAAGCATATGAAACTGGCAGTTTAAGGCCCTGATTGCCAAGGTAGCAGACGTATAAAACCTTCTTTCCCCATCTATCCAGCGCCCTGGAACCTCTATCAGAGGGGGTAGGATTTTTGGCTGTAGAGGCCTTTACACCCTTGGGACCCTGAGAAATAGTCTCAGGATCAGCAGCAGGATTTTTGAATAGAAATTTGTGGGAGTCGGGAACCCTGTAATATCTGTCTGGCTTACTAGAAGCCAGAGACAGGGAATCGGGAGCCATGCTTGATTCCGAAAACACATCAACAATGTCTAATACAGGAGGTACTGCCAAAGGCCTATGCTGTGGAAGAAGAAGGAAATCCCCAAGCCTCTTTTTTGATTCAGAGAAGTCCTGACTCTCCCAGTGAAAATGTTCCCTTAAAGTATGCAAAGTCTCTCCAAAAAAGTAATCCTCAGGAGGAGATGCAGATGGGATGGATTCCTCTGCATCAGAATCCTCATAGGGTGGAATAGAAAATTCCTGATCAGAAGAGAAATCAGAAGAAATGGGGGTTGGGAGCCCCCGATCAAGGTAATTAAATCCGAAGCCATTTTGATCATCTGTTTTTTAGGCATAGGGGCCTGAGCACGTGGCTCATGCGTCAGTTTTTTAGACATAGATGGTTTTTGACCTTGTTTTTGAGGCTGGCATCTGTTTAATATAAAAATGTTGAGGCCTGAAAACACCCTCAGAAGCCAGTGCCTGCTCAGCGGCTCCCGACCCATCCAAGGGAGAGACATCCATGGGTTCAATACTTTGAGAATCTCGTGGCATACCGGACTCCGAATGGGTCTCGGTAGAGGCCAGCGACTCAAAAGTAACAGATATCAGGAGCTGCGAAAGCGCCTCACTGAGTACTGGCGAACCGGCGACTGGCTTAGGAGAAGCTTCGTCATCGGTTTTGGACATAGACGGTCTGTCTCTGTCTTTTTCTTAGCGTTTTTTGTGAACTCTGGTAGTTGGACTGCTAACCGACGACATTTCAGGATAATTAAATCTTGAACCAAAATATTTAAAAGGAAAAATATACAGACGCTTAACAGTGTGTTGGTTAAATCTAACACAAAACCGACAGCAAGGCACGTTGTGATCTGGGCCTAGGCAAGGAATACAGTAGAAATTAAAATCCTTATGAGGCATTTGCTTCCCACAAGTAATGCAATTAATAACTTTTACTGACATCGGTAAGGAGCAAGAAAAAGTTTCCCCAATGGGCTACTTAGCTTTAGTTTGAAGACTTCGGTTCTGAAACTCGAATGCGAAAATTTCAGGAGTCAGCCGACCAGCACTTGCGAACTGCTTTTGCTTCGGGCACCGCGCAGCAAGAAAGACCGAATAAAATGGCGTCGGCTGCATGTTTTATACCCCCGACGACCTGACGTCATAGAAGAGGAGACAGCAACCGACGCAGGACCCAAGACTTTGTTATTCAGGCCAACTGAGGGCAACCTGCCAGCAGATTACCTAAATGTAATGACTGCAACAGTGAAACACGAAGAACAACATCAACCCAAATAGCCAAATACTACTGCAGTAGTGGGAATGATGAACATTAGCAGGGACAAAGTACAGTTTTGTACTTACCATAAATGTAGATGTTCGAGTGCTCATAAGCTGCAGTCATTACAAATGGGTTATCCTGCCGTCAGGCGGGTCCTCGGTCGGCCGAATTCCAAAGTCTAGGTCCGGCGTCGGTTGTCGTCGCTTCTTCCCTGATGTCAGTGCGGCAGGGGTACAAAAGAGGCAGCCGACGCCATTTTCTTCAGTTTTTCTTGCCCAAGATGTCAGGTGACCCCAGAAGGAAGGCAAAACATAAAGTTATGCAAACATGCAATATAGAATAATCAAAAAACAGTAGTTGCAAGCAAATACACCATAAGAGAATACCCCAAATAGGTTGTATGATAAGGTGTTTGTCATAAGGCCTGTCCTAAGTGGGGACGGAGGGGGGGGTAACCTGGACTGCAGCTGTATGAGCACTCGAACATCTACATTTATGGTAGGTACAAAACTGTACTATGTTCATCGTGCATACAGCTGCAGTCATTACAGATGGGAAGAATCCCAAAGCTAAGTAAGGGTGGTAGGCACTAAGTGGAACTAGGAGGAGCAAGGATGCCCTGCAAGACTGCTGTGGCAAAACCCGCTCTAGATTTAGAGTATAGTGGAAGGTGATAGTGCTTGGAGAAAGTGTGCACTGAACTCCAAGTGGCTGCTTCCAAAATGTCCTTGGTAGGGACCCCCCTGAGGAAAGCTGCAGAGGTAGTTGTGGCCCTGGTGGAGTGGGATCTGATGCATGCAGGCACAGTTTTTCCATGAAATGAGAAACAAAAGCGTATGCAGTGGGCTATCCATTTTGAAATTGTCTGTTTGGAAATGGCCTTTCCTTGGGCACCTGTAGCATAGGACACAAAGAGTTGCTCAGATTTCCTGAATGGCTTTGTCCTGTCCAAATAATAACGAAGTTGTCTGTGAATGTCCAAGGAATGTAGTAGTCTTTCCCCTTTGTTTTGTGGATTTGGATAAAAGGTAGGTAAGTGGATAGTCTGATTCAAAGCTACACTGGATACTACCTTTGGCATAAAGGTAGATGTTGGTTCGTAAGGAAACTCTGTCCTGATGGAAAATGATGAATGGTTGCACAGCCATGAGGGCCTGTAGCTCCGAAATCCTGCGTGCTGAGGTGATAGCCAGAAGAAAGGCCGTTTTCCATGACAAGTATTGTAGTTCTGTTGAAGAAGCTGGCTCAAAGGGAGGAAGGGTCAGCTTTTCCAATATGAAGTTGAGGTCCCAAGCAGGGACTGGTGGTTTCCTTGGGGGTTTTATATTTTTTGCCCCTCTGAGGAACTGCCTTAAGAGAGGATGTGAGAATAAAGGAGGATACGTGTTGTATTGTGCAGAAATGGCTGCAGCGTGGATCTTGATGGAGGAGAAGGAAAGTCCACTGTTCAACATCTCAGCTAGGTACTGTAAAATTTGAGGTATATTTATTACCCAAGGATTCTGGCCCTTTTCTTGATTCCAGGCACAAAATCGTTTCCATTTGGTGGAGTATTCTTTTCTAGTAGAAGGTCTTCTGGCCTCCAAGATGACATCCTGCACCTCCTAGGAGAGGAGAGTCTGTTGGGAAATCAAGGAATTCTCCATGCAGCTAGAGTTAGGGTTTTGAGCTGGCTGTGAAGGGTTTTGTAGTTGTGCTGGGACAACAGAAGAGGGACTAGAGGTAGGATCCATGGTGGGGAATGTGTCATGTTCTTCAGGAGCGGATACCAGTGTTGTCTTGGCCAGTCTGGAGCAATGAGAATCATTTGCGGCCTCTCTGCTCTGGCTTTTAATAGAACTTTGGGCAGCAGAGGAAGAGGCAGGAAGGCATAAACTGTCAATGTTGTCCAATTGAAAGAGAGTGCGTCCACTTTCCAGGCCTGTGGATGATAGGTCCTTGAACAAAATTTTTCAACTGGTAATTTCTGTGGGTAGCAAAGAGATCTATGTCTGGCTGTCCCCATGCCTGAGTTATCTTTGTGAAAACTTGAGGATGCAACTTCCATTCGTGTGGATCTGTCATATTTCTGTTTAGGTTGTCTGCCAGTGTGTTTTCCTTCCCTGGCAGGAATTGTGCCTGTAGTTGAATTTGCAATTCCAGTGCTGTGTTCCATAGGGTCATGGCTTGCCTGCACAGAGGGTATGAATGAATTCCCCCCTGTTTGTTTATGTACCACATCACTGTGGTGTTGTCTGTCCTTATCAATAGCTGGCCTGGATGCAGTAGGTCTTTGAAGGTCATAATAGCATTTTGCACGGCTAGCATTTTCTTTTGGTTGATGTGTAGGTGCTTCTCTTTTTGGGACCATTTTCCCTGAATGCACTGATCTGTCATATATGCTCCCAGGCGTAGTCTAAGGCGTCTGTTGTGATGATTTGAGTTGCTTGAGGTACACAGAAAGGGAGACCTGTGTTTCTTTGGCATGCTTGAGCCCACCACAAAAATTCCTTTTGAAGGCATGGAATGAGTGGTATAATTGTTTCCAAGCTGTGGCTGTGTTGAGACCATAAGTTATTTAGGTACCATTGAAGTTTCCTCATATGCAGCTTTGTACATGGGATTAGTAGGATGCAAGATGCCATGAATCCCAGAGCCTGCAGGACTTTCCTTGCAGTTAGCCTGGTGAAAGTTGCCATTTTGCTGAAGTATTGAGACAGTTGCCCTTGTTTGTCTGGCGTGAGGTAGGCCCATCTGGGTGGTTGCATTCAAGCTGGCACCCAGGAAAATTATTTGTTGAGAGGGTATTAGTTTTGATTTCTTTTTGTTGACTGTGTATCCCGGGAAGTTCAACAGTTTTATTACAAACGCCAGGTGCTGCAATAGTATGTCCTTGCTGTCTGCTTGGATCAAGCAGTCGTCCAGATATGGGTAGATTTCTATTCTTTGTAGTCTGCAGAAGGCGATTACTGATGCCAGCCATTTCGTAAACACTCTGGGCGCAGTAGATAAGCCAAAGGGCAATGCAGAGAATTGGTAATGGGTTGAACCTGCAAGAAATCTGAGGTATCTTCTGCAATCTTGTCTGATAGGGGCATGCAGGTATGCCTCCTTGAGGTCCAATGTTACCAGCCAAGACTCCTTGCCCAGCATGGGAAGAAGCTGCTGTAATGTGAGTATCTTGAATTTTGGCACCTGTAGATATGTGTTTAGGATGGATAGGTCTAAGACAGGTCTCCAATCTTTGCCTTTCCTTGGTACCAGGAATAGTCTGGAATAAAACCCTTGACCTTGTTCTTTTGCAGGTACCTCTTGAATCGCTTACATGTCCATGAGAGCGGAAATTTGTTTTTGTGCCTCTGCCCTTTGATTTTGTGGCAGGTTTGGCATGCCTCTCATTTTTGGATGGGTGTAAAAGTGGAACCTGTAGCCTCTGTCTATAATGTCCAGAATCCATTTGTCTTTTGTAACAATATGCCAATTTTTTGAGAATAATGCCAGTTTTCCGCCCAAAGGTGCTGCCATTAAAGCTTTGCTTGGCAGGTGTAGGGGGAAGTCATTGTGTCTGTTTTCTAAATGACTGTGATCTATCTTCTCCACCTCTTGGGGTTGGTGCTTGCCACTGTCTGGCTCTGAAAGATGCTTGAGGTTGCCCTCTACCCCTTGGGCGTCTGTATCTGCCCCTTTGAGGTCTGTCCGTGGCTGGAAAGGACCAATTTTTTGAAGGCCAGTTTCTGCTGAAACATGGAGGTTGTACCTGCAGGAAATCTTTCACTGTTTGCATTGATTTCGCTTTTTCCTCCATTTTCTTTAGTACCTCCTCAGCTTTAACACCAAACAATACATCTTTTTGAAGAGGTGCATCTAATAATTTAGCTTTGACATGATCTGGTAAGGTTTGCTCTTTTAGCCAAGCATGCCTACGTATAACAGACCCCGTAACAGCAGCTCTACATGAGGCCTCTAAAGCATCAAAACCACACTGCAAGGTATGTTTACCCACTTGCTCTGCACCATGCAACAAATCCTGCAACTCTTTTAAATCTGGTTGTTCTGGTTGTGTCATTTTGCTTTTCAAATGAGATAACAAAAATTGTTGATACTTTAACATATGGAATTGACAGTTTAATGCCCTCATGGTTAAAGTGGCCGAGGTATACACCTTTTTCCCCACCTTTCTAAAGCTCTGGAATCTCTCTCTGAAGGTAATGGGTTTTTAGCAGTAGAGGCCTTAATTCCCTTGGGACCCTGTGAAATAGTTTCTGGGTCAGCAGTATGGCTTTTATATAGGAACTGGTGAGAATCAGGAACCCGGTAATACCTGTCTGGTTTAACAGGAGCTGGAGGTAAAGAATCTGGATTAAGGCTGGCTTCTGTGTACACATCATCCAATATATCTAAAACAGGAGGGATAGCCAGGGGCCTATGCTGGGGGAGCAGAAGAAATTCCCTGAGCCTTTTCTTGGAATCTGAGTAATCTTGGCCTTCCCAGTGAAAGTGTTCCCTCAATGTATGCAGGGTTTCCCCAAAAGAGTAGCCCTCAGGGGGGGAGACCGAGGGAATAGACTCCTCAGCATCAAAGTCTTCGAAAGGTGAATAGGCGTAAACCTGGTCCTCTAAGTGTTCTGAGGTAATAGAAGCTTGATCTGAGGAAGGGTAGTCTTTGTCAGAGGGGGGTTGAGAACCCCTGATAAGAGTAATCAAATCCTCAGCCATTTTAAGAATCTGCTTTTTAGGCATGGGGCCTTGAGAGAAGGTCTGAGACCCTGTTTTTTGGTTTTCATGGCTGCTTTAGATTTAGTGAAAGCTTTAATAGAGAAGGAGGAAGGCCTGAAGACACCTTGAGAAATGGCAGGCCTGTCTAAATTCTGAGTTTCCCCGCCAAGAGTGGCGTCGGTATCTGCAGTAGGAATGGGGACCGAAGAGCCTGCGACCTCGTGTACTGTAGTCACCGGTAATGTAGTGTCATCGGTACTCAGGGGCTGCGTAGGCGCCATGCTGAGAACAGGTAGTCGGCCTAAGCGTGGTCTCAGCACTCGGTGCGGACCTCGGATGTCGGTCCTTATCTTTGCGTCTTTTGCTCAAAACTGGTGTCGGTGTATCTGACGACATGATATAATTAAATTTTTTGCCAAAATAATGAAGGGCGAACTCCGCCCGGCGCTTAATAGTGCGCTTGTTGAATCTAGCACAAAAACTGCAGGCCGAGACGTTGTGGTCTGGGCCTAAGCAAGGTATACAGAAAGAGTGGAAATCCTTATGCGGTATTTGCTTCCCACAAGAAATGCAATTATTAACTTTGCCTGACATCGGTCTGAGGCAAGAAAAGTTTCCCCAACGGGGTACTTAGCTTTCAAGAAGACTTCGGCTGAAATACTTTCGTAAATCTCAGGAGCTGGCCGACCGGCACTTGCGAACTGCTTCTGCTTCGGGCACCGTGCGGCAAGAAAGACTGAAGAAAATGGCGTCGGCTGCCTCTTTTGTACCCCTGCCGCACTGACGTCAGGGAAGAAGCGACGACAACCGACGCCGGACCTAGACTTTGGAATTCGGCCGACCGAGGACCCGCCTGACGGCAGGATAACCTATCTGTAATGACTGCAGCTGTATGCACGATGAACATCGGACAATGAACTGTGCCCAGATTTGAAGCCACAAAAGCAAACTAGAGGAGTAAAAGTACTTCTCCAATTTGTAGTAACCTAACAGACTGTAACCAATGCAATGCCCAAACAAGACATGTTTATAGTAAAGTCCTACAACGTGGTTACTTTCAGCCAATTGTTTTTGCAGGCAAAAAAGTGGAGGCTATAAATCTGCGAAATACTAACCATCATGGCCAAAACACATTGCTAGATACTCTAGGCAGATAAAACCTAGATCAGCAACAATTTATCTGGACACAATAACCATCCACAGGAAAGAGGAGGAACACCCCTATGTGAACTCCTACCATGATGCACTAAAACATTCCACCCTGCACAGTGGCAGCAACCAGGTGCCCACAGACAGCAATGGCATAAGACCTTAGAATGACACTATCCAGAAATGGATCTAGTGCATAAGCCAACTGAAGCTTCTGTAGTGGAATGAAAAACAGTTGCCCCATTTGGAATAAACTGCTATGAACAAAACTACTCCACAGGTCTAAACAGAGATGGTTTAACCTCAAAGAGGTCCTCTTTCTGGAAAAGCATCCAAGGTCATCATACAGAATAACTGTGCCTATCAATCCAAGGTTCTTGGTGATAGCTCTCTATGTCAAAGTGAACTCTAGAAACTATTACCACTCCATCATGAATCCCAGCACCATTGTGGGATTACTGTGGCTGGTCTGGCAGAATTCTCCTTAGGTGGTGTGGCTGGCACTGCAGGAGGCAAAACTTTGAAACAGTTGTTAGCCTGCCACCTGCAGAAAGGCTTCTTTGTGTGTGTGTGTGTGTGTGTGTGTGGGGGGGGGGGGGGGGGCTTTGCCTGCAGGATATGAACAGGACGGTGGTGCAGGGAGATCAAAAATGTCCTCCATAAATGTGACAGTCTGTTTAGTCAAACAGGATATCCAACAGGTCATTATAAACTCCAACAAACTGCATTACTCCCTTTTCATGGGCATCCAGAATGCTTTTCTGACCTCCTCATTGAAGATGGAAATCCTCAGCCTGCACAGGATGAGCAACTCTAGCCACTTCTGGCACATCAAAATTACAATGAAGCACACAACCTGCAGACAAGAATCTTGAGTAAGGACATCCTTCAGCCCGGACCTGGGGAAGTCTACAAGCTTTCAAAAGGTCTGATTCACTCAAGAGGCTAGAATCTGAACAAGTGAAATGAACAATAAAGGGATCAAAACTCAGACATGGCAAAGGTGTCCTCCTGTCATACTAGCCCAGAGATTTGGACTCTGTCTAGAGGTAGGGATAGCAAAATGTTACAGCCTACACACTGACAAGATCTTAGAAGGAGCTAGCTCCAAGATGGAAGGGCAGAGCTTAAAGCAATTTTAATGTAGGTACCCAAGCATCACATTTATACAACTGAAGTTATTTCTCCAGCTGCTTACATACACTTTGAAAACAGTTTAGATCTGCACAGCACTAGTCACATTTACAACTGAAGTCAAAGTCAAAACCAAACAAAACTGAAAAAATTATTTCAGAATGAAATTCAACAGGCAGAATAAATTTTCTTACATGCATACTGGGTATTTTATAGTCAGAATTGTCTTCTAAACTTATAAATAAGAAATTCCACAGAATTGTCCATTTAGGATAAAGAAGTGAATCCCACTGCAAGAAATACTAGAACATGCAAAAGTACACTGAACTTACTCTGTGTAGAGGTCCTCTAACATTGCTACGATGATGACAATAAAAGACACTGAAAAAATCTGGCATCCAGAACCAATCAGAGATGAGAATATTAAAGGATGGCTAGAAGGCCGAAAAACATCACCATGTACTTGCTTCCACCCATATTCATCCCCCAGATCTCGGTCCTGTGTTGGAAAACAGAGAATAGTTATTAATAAGCTAAAATAATAAGACCATAATCACATTAAATACTATATAGGAAACATATATGCATGAATACCCACCATAATTTTAAAACGGGCCCTCTGGAATGGGTTAAGTGCATTCTTTTTGCACTCTCTTAACCATCTGTAACTTTATATCTCATACCCACATGATTAAGTATGCATGTACACTTTGGCTCATGCTGGCATTCCTCTAACCAGGATTAGCATCCTCTCTTGCAATACTCATACTTGACCCCACCCGAAAAGGAGGATACATCTTCAAGTTAAACTGCAGAGTTTTAAGCCTACGCCCAAAACAGAGTAGGGAGGCGTATCCCAGGAAAATAGGTCTTCAGCAATAAATCACTAAAAATGTAACACCCACACACTTGTGATTAAGACGAACTCTGGAGACACTATCCCACAATCCTATACTCCATATGAAATACAAGAACAAATACTAAAAACTATGAATAAATTTAACACTATGCCAGCTTTGCTCTCAACTGTGGAACAAGCAATTGAAGACTGACAACTGGCTTAGGTGCCTGTAGGAGATGGCAGGAGAGAATGAGAGTAAACAGCCAATGCTAGCTTGTCCATCCAGAGGGGGGCTGCTCTGACTCACTACTTGGATGACACCAAGCTGGAGAAAAAAGAAGTTATGTACTCACCATAACGTTCCATCTGAGTAGATACTTAATTTGTCTGTAACCTGTGGGTGTCGGATCCGACCTCGGATCCGATCCGGCAGCTTTCCAAGCTCCAAGATCCGAGCTCCTAGCTCCTCCCCCTACCCATAATCCCCTACTACTAACCACATTACCTCAGATCGTTTTTTTTTTGCCTCACCAACTTCAGACAGAAACCAACTCCGAGTGATCAGAAAATTCCCGAAAGGTTCGGGGGATGGCAGGGGGGTCGGTTGCAGACAAATGAAGTATCTACTCAGATGGAACGTTATGGTGAGTACATAACTTCTTTATCTGAAGTAGTTACTTCATTTGATCTGAAACCTGTGGGACAGAGTCCCCAGCTAACCTACAAGAACCTGGGTGGTCCTTACGGATGGATATTCCGAAGCACCGAGGAGCCAAAAGAAGCCCTATTCCTGGAAATCATATCCAGCTTGTAATGAGAAATGAACGTATGAGATGAGGACCAGGTAGCTGCTGAACAAATATCGTCTACTGGAACCCTAGACCAAAAAGCTGTTGAGGTAGCTACAGATCTTGTGGAATGAGCACGGATGCCAACCGGAGCTGGCTTGCCAGACGAAGTGTATCCCAGCATAATGCACTGACAGATCCAATTTGCTACAGACACTTTAGCAATTGCCTTGCCCATGGCTGACTTTGCATAAGAAACAAACAACTGATCCGACTTGCGAAACTCTCTAGTCCTGTGCAAGTAAAAACGCAGTTGTCTGTGTACATCCAATTTGTGCAACGTGTATTCAACCTTTGTTGTGAAAATTTGGGAAAAATACAGGAAGATTTATTGACTGATTAATATTTGATTCTGTAGCCACCTTAGGCAAGAAAGACGGATTAGTCCTGAGGGACACTCTATCCTTGTGAAAGATAAGGTACGGAGGTTTGATACACAGAGCTTGCAATTCTGAAACCCTCTTGGCTGAAGTAATAGCCACCAAGAAAGCCGTTTTCCAAGATAAGAACTTCAATGGAACCGAGGCCGCAGGCTCGAAAGGTGGTCTCCTCAAGGCTTGCAAGACCAGAGTGAGATCCCACGGGGGAACCACAGTCTTTACAGGTGGTTTCAAAAGAAAAACGCCTTTTAAGAAGGTTTTGCACAACTTTGTGGATGCTAAGGTGCCTATGCCGTCCCCCACATGAAAATGGGAGATGGCCGCCAGCTGCACCTTAACCGTGGAGGCACTTGCTCCTTGCCTAAAAAGCAGGGAAAGGAAGTCCAGAATAGTCGGAATAGGGACAGTAAATAGGTCCAAGTCTTTGTCTTTGGCCCAGAGGGAGAAACGTTTCCATTTACTGTTGTACAGTTTTCTGGTAGACTGTTTATGAGCCGCCACCAGAATGGCCTTAACGGGGGATGAGATGCCGGGAGTCCTAGCCATTAATGGAACTGGATCAACCAAGCAGTAAGTTTGAGGTTGACCAGGTTCGGGGTAGGGCATCCTGCCGGATGCGAGATTAGGTCTGGACTGGGATCCAGAATCCATGGAGGAGCCATACTGTGAGACCGCAGAAAGGGGAACCAGATCTGTCGAGGCCAGAATGGGGCTATGAGGATAACTCTGCTCCCCAACCGACAGGCTTTCTGGATGAATTTCATCATGAGTGGGAGGGGGGGATAAGCATAAAGGAGTCCAGGGGGCCAAGCATGGACTAGAGCGTCTCTGGGGGGTCTCCCCTCTGGGGGGGAACTATCACGAAGTACTCGCTGCATTTTGTGTTTAAAGGAGAAGCGAAAAGATCGCAGCGAGGCTGATCCCCCATTTGTGGAAGATCTGCTTCGCAACAGACGGATTCAGAGACCACTCATATGGAGTGAGGAGCACCCGACTTAGCTTGTCCGCTAATATGTTGGACAGTCCCGGAATGTGCATTGCTATCGCAAAGCGGTTGGTGGAAATCGCCCATTCCCACACTCTCATGGCTTCTCGACACAGGGGATAAGATCTGGTCCCTCCTTGTTTGTTTATATACCAGACTACTGACATGTTGTCCGTCTGGACTGCAATAGTCCCCAGGGGAAGAAGGTTGTGGAGAGCTTGCAACGCCAAAAGCACCGCCCTCATCTCTAGGACATTGATATGCAATGCGGTCTCTAGGGAAGTCCACGTGCCTTGAACGGATCTGCCTGAACAATGCCCCCCCCCCACCCGAGGCGAGAAGCGTCTGTGGTCAACGTGGCTTCGACTGAGGGGATCACAAAGGGCCTCCCTTCTCTGAGTTCCTGCGCATGTAACCACCACAGAAGGGAGTCCCTGCACACCCTGCTCAGGGGTATTGGTGTGCTTAACGGGTGGATCAACAGGGACCATTGGACTTGAAGGGTCCATTGTAATATGTGCATTCGCAGACGGGCATGAAGAGAGAGACCGATCGCTGCTGACATAGACCCCAGTGCCCTCAGGACTAACTCCGCCGGAGGAGCAGGGCTCCAAAGAAGGGCTAACACCTGATACGACAAGCTGTTCAGCCTGACTGACGTTAGAACAACTCGGGAGATTCGTGTATCCAACCTGGTCCCTATGAATTCTAGGGCTTGAGTGGGGCACAGGCAGGATTTCTGCTCGTTCACTGAGATGCCTAGGTTGTGGGCCAGAGACAGAGCATAATCTCTCGCCACACAGAGCTGATGCCTGTTGGTCGCGGTGAGGAGCCAGTCATCTAGGTAGGGGAAGACCTGAATGCCCTGAAGTCTCAGGTGGGCTGCAACCACTGCCATGACCTTGGTGAACACTCTGGGGGACTGAGGTGAGGCCGAATGGAAGAACCCTGAATTGATGATGACTGGCTCCGAGCCGGAAGCGGAGAAACCTCCTGGATCGTCTGTCCATCAAGATGTGGTAATACGCATCCTTGAGGTCTAACGAGCACATCCAGTCGTTCTCTCGCAGAAGGGGGACAACTGATTGGAGAGTGACCATCCGGAACTTTTCCTTGGGTATGAACAGGTTCAGAGCGGAAAGGTCTAAGATGGGTCTGAGGTCCCCCGTTTTCTTTGGCACCAAAAAGAACCTGGAGTAATAACCCAATCCGGACTGATCTGGGGGGACTGGCTGGATGGCTCTTTTTCTTAGCAGCTTTGAAATCTCCAAAGCCGCTGCCTCCCTTTGATCAGGTGGGATATCGGGGAGACGTCTGGGTTTGGGGGGAAGGTTTATGAATGGAATGGAATATCCTCTGGATATGATCCGGAGCACCCATCGATCTGTTGTAAGGGACTCCCAGTTTGACAGGTGCTCCGACAACCGCCCCGACTGCCTCCAGAGAGGGACAGTCGGGCAAGCCCTCAGGGCGGTTGCGTGGGTCTGTCCGAGAAAGGTTCTCTAGACCCGAAGTTACGCGGCCCCCCTCTGCCTCTGGGCCGGCGTCCACCTTGTCCTCCTCTGCCTCTAGAGGACGAGTGGTCTGCAGCAGGATGGGATTGCTGAGATGTACGGAACCACAGCTTCTTTTGTCCCCTCTGATTCCTGGAGAAGGATCTTTGGGGATTAGAGAAGCGGACTCCGGCGGCAGACAGTGTCTTCCCGTCCTTTTCCCTTTGGACCAGCGTGTCGCGAACAGTTTTGCCAAACAAGGCAGAACCGTCAAAAGGGGCGTTCGCGAAGGACGCCTTGAAGGGATCCGCGAAGTCGCATAGACGGAGCCAGGAGAGACGTCGCAAGACGACCCCGGCTCCGCTAGCTCTAGCGGCCCCCTCCGTTGCGTGGGAGAGAAGCCGCATAGATGTATTGGAGATGGATTTTAGAGTGGCCATTCGAGTCTCAATAACCTTCTTGTCTGCGACCGACATGGACTCCGGGGGGGCTGCAGCGTATTCCTTAATCAAGTCTCGCTGTAGCCTAATGGTATGTGCCATATAGTTCAGCTCCCTTATGGAAAAGGTCGCTGAAGCAAACATCCGTTTCCCAATCCGGTCAAGCGCTCGAGATTCCTTATCCGGCGGGTGAACCGAAGAACTCTCCTGCGCGAGTTCTTTCTTGGTGGCCGCCACCACCAACATGGTATCAACGGGGGTACCTTTGTCCCAAGACTGTCTATCTGTGGGGGGACTGAGGACTTCATCAGGGCGCCTAGGGATTGGCTCCACGGTGTCGGGCTCCTTCCATGCCCTGGTGGTAATTAAGTCCACCAGGGGGTCGGCCGGAGGGGACACCCAGGAGGTAGATGGGCCTGCCTCAAAGGCCTCCAGGAACACGGACTCATCAAGGGAGGGCTTTTGGGCTGACCACCCCCCTTTGATACGCAACATTTCCATGAAGTCTCCAAAGGAGACATCTTCAGGGGGTGACCTTGGGGAACCCTCCGTATCATCCAAGTCTGTGTCTGTGGTAACGGACTTGGGGGAGTCCAGGTGCCTCCTTTTGCACCGATGTTTCCGGGGGACCTCCTCGGTGGGGCTGTCGGAAGTGGGCTCGTCCACGGGTGGTTGTTCCTCCGCGGGAACTAGCTGGAAGGCTTGGGCAGGCTGTCCCGATGGACGGATGATGGAAGACAGACCCTCATACAGTGGGGGTAAGGGGGGATCCGAAGCCCGGGTCGGGGATCTGGAGGACCTCGACAGTACCATCTCCACTACCTCAAAAGCCGAAGGAGAGCCACTCTCGCCAGCCTCTGAGAGCAATCTCCTCGGATCCGAGGAAGGGATCGGGGTCGGAGCCGATGCAGTCGGCGCCGAGGCAGAGGTGTGCCCGCCAACAGCGCCGAAGACACAGCAACTCCCTCGGATCCAACGCTCAGCCCTCGGCCCCGAGAGCTCGGGTCCGACAAGCTCGAAGGTATAGTCGGCGTCGAAGAGACCACTGCTATCGGCGCCGATAATTCCCCGGGTCCGAATTGGCCTGGATCCGATGACTCCTAGACCCGAAAACGAGTCGGAGAAGGAGTGATCGGGGCAAATATGGGGGCCGCACTCCCCCCCAGAGGGGGGGGAGGCAAGAGCATCCCCATCTGCATTTGGGTCTGCAAGAACCGACGCATCATCTGATCCATATCCGCTTCGGAGATGCTTCGGGTCGACCTGGACGAAGTAGGAGAGGCGGGCCGGGAGGGCCGCCTCGAAGATCTCGAGGGAAACCTATCCTCCTCCTCCGGCGAGAAACAGGGCGAACGGCGCCGAGAGGAGGGGGATCCGGAGACCCTCGAGGGAGACTTGAGCACTTTCACTGGCGGAGCCGAAGGATGAGGTTCGGCCCGCCTTTTGTGGGACCTATGTCTTTCCTTATCCTTGTGCCTCTTCTCTCTAAGGGAAGAGGCACTAGTTTCCCCAGAGCTCAAACCCGAAGAGGGAGGTTGAGTCCCGGGTAGAGCTAAGGGGACAGACAGCGCCAAAGCTGCCGAAGCAGCTGGAGCCCGAACGGGAGAGGAAGAAGTAGCCGACTCCTGGGGGAGCTTTCCCACCTGGATCAGCTTGTTCTTCCTATCCTGAAGTGCCCAGGGGTTAAAGGCCGCGCAGATCTGTCAGGCCTCTGACAAATGGGCTGCCCCCAGGCACAAAACGCACTGAGCGTGGCCATCAGCTGGGGAAAGCTTGTGGCCACACTCAGTACATTTAGAAAAAACGGCCTTAGGCCCTTCAGACATCATTCACACACACACCCAAACACTAGGAGGGGGAGGGGGAGTGAAGGTAAGCTAGCGATTAAAATTAACAAAAGGGACCAAAAACTAGCACTAGGAGCAGAAAAAGGGGCTAGCACACACACGACAACTTTGGTTGAAAAAAGGTGGTTTAAAACCAGCAATGATCTCACCCAGCCAGGAGCTCTTCACAGGGAAGCTTCTTCAGCCGCGGCAAAAAACGATCTGAGGTAATGTGGTTAGAAGTAGGGGATTATGGGTAGGGGGGAGGAGCTAGGAGCTCAGATCTTGGAGCTTGGAAAGCTGCCGGATCGGATCTGAGGTCGGATCCGACACCCACAGGTTGCAGATCAAATGAAGTAACTACTTCAGATGTATAGTTATGTAAAATCTTAACAGTAGATGTCCTTCTCTTTACTGTTGCAGTATTCGGTACAGAAGGGATGTCCTGCCCTGGGCAGTCCATAACTCGTCCAATATAAATAAGCTTAAGAGAGATCTTGTTGCACCATACATTACCATTTATGCTCCCACACAGAACGCAGGGCATAAAAAGGGACATACAGACGCAACTACCTAGAACTGAATTGCCCCAGAAGAGAACAGTCGCTATAGGATAAGACAGTCCATGCACATCCAGAAGGAAAAAATGTACATCAAACAAAAGGGGGTTGGAGGGAAGAAATGAGTACTGCAACAGTAAAGACAAGGACATCTACTGTTATGGTAAGAATTTACACAACTGTACCATGTCCTTCTATATCACTGTTGTAGTATTTTGTACAGAAGGGAGCATAAAAAAGCTCAACAGAATGGGAGGTGGAAGGCTAAGAACAGCACTCAACAAACATATAAAACAGTATCAGCAAAGCCTGCTCTGGGCCTAGAAACCATATCCAACTTATAATGCTTAGTAAAGGTATGCATTCAAGTAACAGCTTCAAAGATAGAATAGAGTCCAAAACCTTGAAAAAGACACCAGAAGAGGCATCAGCCCTAGTTGAATGAGTTCTAACAGAAGCAGACCGAGCTTTGCCATGAAAAGAATAAAATGAAATAGCCTCAGACATCCAGGAGGATATGCTTTGCTTAGAAACAGCCAAACTCAAAGACCTGGGATGAAAGGAAAAAAAGAAACTGATCAGACTTCTGAATAGTCCAAGTCTTATCCAAATAGCACCAGAGTTGTCAGTGTAAATCCAAGGTATGCAGAACCCTCTCAGTAGCAGACTGAGGAGAAGGTGAAAAAGGAAGGGAATTTTACAGACTGATTCAAGGACAACTCATGGAGTACCTTGGCCATAGAAGAAGGATTAGTATGAAGGGACACCCTGTCCTTGTGAAAACAAAAACAAAAAAACAAACAAAAAAAAAAAGAGGAATGGCCATAAGGGCCTGGAGCTCAGAAACCCTCCAAACAGAAATAAGACCCAGCAACAAAACGGTGTTCCAGGTACAATGTCGCAAAGAAGCAGAATCTGCGGGCTCAAAAGGAGCCTGAGTCATTTTTTCCAAAACAAAATTAAGGTCCCAAGGAGGAAGAATATGCTTAGGCGTAATATGCAGGACACCTTTAAGAAATTGCTTGACCTCAAAACGAGAAGTCAAAGGAGGATTCAAGGGCAGAAATACAGAAATGGCTGACAAATGGCCCTTCACAGAAGAACAGGCTAAGCTAGACTGGAGCACCTCACACCAATAAGAAAGGACTATAGGAACCCCCACTGAAAAAGGGTCCTGTTTATGAGGATGGCACCAGACCAAAAATCTCTTCCATTTAGACCCAAACAAGATTTTCTGGCTGAGGGTTTCCTTTCCTCCTGTAAAACTGTGAGTGCATCATCAGAAAAGAGGTGCCTGAAAGGGATGAAAACTATTATCCACAATGTCAGTTACAGAGTGGACAAGTGGGGATGGATGAGAGGCCCCTTGTCCTGAGTGAGGAGATCAAACCAGTGAGGTAACTTGTAATGATTGCCCCTGCCCAGCTGCATTAAGAGGGGGAACCAGGGCTCTCTGCCAAAAGGGAGCCATTAGCAAGATTTTTGGGGAGACCAGCTGAATCTTCTGCAGTACTCTCTCTTGGAAGTAGTGGAAAGGAGGGAAAGCATAAAGAAACATCCCCTTCCAAGAAAAGGAAAGGATGTCCGACTTCAAAGCCAGATGTCATGGCAAATTGGAACAGAAGAGAAGAAGCTGCTTGTTAAGAAGGGAGGCACAAAGATGATCTACCTGAGGAATACCTTACCAACAGACAATGTCCAGAAATGCATCTATGTGAAGCATCCATTCATGAGCCTGTGTTTTGGACCTGCTCAGAGAGTCTGCCACAAGACTGTGCTCTGAAGGGATGATTACTGTCTGAAGAATTAACTGATAACAGAGAGCCACTTCCCAAGCCTGAAGCACATTCCTGCAGAAGAGGTAACACTTTGTGTCTCACTACATGTTGACATACCACATCAGTGTAGTGTTGTCTGTGTACATCTTCAAAGGGCTCGGAGAGAACATGGGGTGAAAAGCCTGAAGGGCCAGAATCAAAGCCCTCATCTCTTTGATGTTGATATGGTCTGACTTCTGATGGGGAGGCCAAAGATCCTGAACTTTCAGTTGACCAAGAGATGCCCCCCACACCATGTCCGAGGCATCAGTAAACAGCTCTTGAGAAGGGAAAGGAGTGCGAAAGAACCACCCTGGGCTGAGAGTGAACTGTCAAATCCACCACTCAAATTCCTTCTTCAGAGCAAGGTACCACAACGCCATTTGAGCTGTGGGAAGGACAGGTACACTGAAATTCAGAGGGTGACTATGCTGCAGCCAAACTAACTTGAGGTATCACTGAAGCCTCCACATTTGCAGTCTGGCAAGAGGAAGAAGCATCAGAATAAAAGAGGCCATAAATCTCAGGGCCTGAAGAAACTCCTGGGCCGGCATGGCAGCCAGAGGAAGAAGACACAAAGAAGGCGGTCAATGAGAAAACACACAGAAGGCTGTCAAGGACAATACCTTTGAAGGTGAAAGAGAGGCCAACATTGGCACCATCTGAATCCGGCACCTCAAATACACATGATCCTCAGAGGGAGTCAGGATGGACTTTTTGAAGTTGATAGTAAACCCCAGACATTGAAAAAGAGAGATGGTGAACTGCAGATCCTGCAACAATTGACTGGGAGAAGGTGCCTGAAGTAACAGGTTGACTAAATAAGGAAACATCTAAATGCATTGGAGCCTGCAAAAGGCAATCACAGGAGCTAGGCATTTTGTGAATACTCTTGAGGCAGTAGAGAGGCCAAAGGGCAACGCAGAAAACTGAAAGTAAGAGGAAGACACAGGGAAATGTAAAAACCTCCTGAAGAAGGAAAAAAACCCCACCTCCGTAAACAGCACAATTGACAAAAAACTGAGGGTTATGCTACTCAACACCAGGAGTTTAAATCTCAAAATGCACGCACTCGAAGCACTCCTCTGTATGGAGGACGTCGACCTCTGTGCAGTAACTGAAACCTGGTTCAAGGCTCCAGAGAGCACCCCAGCACTACCAGGCTACAACTCTTACTACACGTTTCGGCCACAGAACACGGACCGAAACACAAAAGGAGGGGGGTGTACCCATATTCATCAAGGATACCTACACCTCCAGGTTAGTGGCGCAGCATGATACCTATGAGATCATCCATGTGCAACTAACATTGGGCAAATCTGCAATGCAAATTGTGGCCTGCTACAGATCACCCTCCATGACCCAAGGACCACCACTCCACCTTTCTGGAGACACTGGAAAACATGAAGGTCCTACCAAACACCCTGATATTTGGTGATTTCAATTACCCTACCATTCACTGGGAAAACTACTAGAGTACAAATTCCCAGGCCCAGTGCTTCCTGGAATTCATCAACTCAAACGCCCTGGATCAGCTGGTAAACTCCCCTACCAGATGTGAAAACATATTGGACCTGGTCATCACCAACATGAGTGACAGGTGTTCCACACTGGAGGTCAACCCGTCACTGGTTAGATCAGACCATAAACTAATCACTCTGGATGTCCACACCCCACCACAACCCCCAACTAAGGAAACCACAGTAAAAAAAATGTTTCTAAAACAAACTTCACCTTACTTAAGACAGAGGCGGTAAGTTTCACAGCCCAAACGCTAAAGGATAACGCTGCCCAAGATGCAGAAACATTTACAAATGCACTCTATGAGCATCTACAAGGATGCATGGATCGTGCTATCCCTAGCAAAACCAAGACTCACGCCTCTAAGAGAAGGAAACCAGTTTGGTGGACCCCTGCAATAAACAGGCTATACAATAGAAGGAGGAAACTAGTTCAGAAAAAAGCAAATCCCAAGAAGGAAAGACATCCCTGATCAGTATCAGTAAGAAACTGAGGTCCCTCATGAAATCATCCAAGGCTAACTTCAAAAGAAAAATAGCCAAGGATTCAAAAGATAACACAAAGCCTTCTTTAGCTATGTTAAGAATCTAAATGGCAACTCGCAGATATGCACTGAACTAGTGCAAAATGGCACAAAATATACTGAACCTACTGATACTGCCAACATCCTGGCAGATAGACTCAGTGCAAACTTCACCACTCTCTCACCTACAAAAGGGCCCACAACAATACCGGAAAAGTGTAGTGTCCCAAAAAATCACAGACGTACAGGTGAAAATTAGAAGTTATGTACTCACCATAACGTTCCATCTGAGTAGGTGTATTCATTTGTCTGCAACCTGTGGGTTATGGATCCGATATCGGATCCGAACCGGCATGGTTTACCAGCTATGGATCCAAGCTCTCAGCTCCTCCCCTCACCCATAATGCCCTGCTCTACCCTCATGACCTCAGATCGAGTTTGCCAACAGCAAGAACACCCTGAAAAGGGTAACACATAATATGCAGGAAACTGAAAGGCCAGGGGGATAGGAGGGCGGGATGGTTGCAGACAAATGAATACACCTACTCAGATGGAACATTATGGTGAGTACATAACTTCTAAATCTGAAGTAGGAGATTCATTTGTCTGCAACCTGTGGGACAGAGTCCCCAGCTACCTGAATCTTGGGCGGCCATCATGGAAGGATATTCCGAGCACCGCTGGAGCCAAAGGATGCTCTAACCCTAGATGCAAGATCCAACTTGTAGTGGGAAATAAAAGTATGAGATGAAGCCCACGTGGCTGCTGCACAAATATCATCTAGAGGAATCCTAGCCTTAAAGGCTGCTGAGGTAGATACTGACCGGGTTGAATGGGCGTGTACACCCTCCGGTGCGGGCCTTCCTGAAGCTTGATAAGCCAATAAGATACATTGTGAAATCCAGCGAGACAGAGAGACTTTAGAAATTGGCTTGCCCAAATTAAATTTAGCAAAGGAAATGAACAACTGGTCGGATTGCCTATGACCAGCCGTTCTGTTTAGATAAAATCTAAGTTGCCTGTGAACATCTAAGGAGTGAAGCTTGTATTCACCTTTGTTTTCATATTTAGGAAAGAAAACAGGGAGGTTAATGGATTGATTAATGTTTGCTTCAGAAGCTACTTTAGGAAGGAAGGACGGGTTGGTCCTGAGGTAAACACGGTCTGGATGAAAGACCAAGTAAGGAGGTTTAGCTGATAATGCTTGAAGCTCTGAAACTCTCTTGGCCGATGTAATGGCTACTAAAAAAGCAGTCTTG
Organism: Protopterus annectens; assembly: GCF_019279795.1. NCBI lineage: Eukaryota > Metazoa > Chordata > Ceratodontiformes > Protopteridae > Protopterus > Protopterus annectens. The sequence continues at coordinate 826,405,077 of NC_056748.1, read as the reverse complement.
AAAGACAAGAATTTGAGATCTACCGTAGCCGCTGGTTCAAGGCGGTCAAGGCCTGGAGAACTAAGGAAAGGTCCCAGGAGGAACCGCTTGTTTTACAGGGGCCTGAGAAGGAAAGTACCTTTAAGGAAAATTTTACACAACTTGGCTGACATAAGTGGACTAGAGTCATGACCAATGTGATAATGTGAAATTGCCGCAAGTTGTACTTTGACTGTGGAACTGCTGGCACCATCGTTAAAAAGAGTGATTAAGAAATCAAGCACTAAAGGGAGAGGAACTGTGAAGGGATTCAGGCCTTGCCGCTCCGCCCACAAATAAAACCGTTTCCACTTGCTGCGGTAGACTTTTCTAGTGGACGGTTTATGAGCTGCCACCAGGATCGCCTTAACAGGGGACGAAATACCGGGAGTCCTGATCAAGAGTGGAACTGGAGCAGCCAAGCGGTCAGCTTCAGGTTGTCCAGGTTCGGAGGAGATAGGCAGGAGGATGAGATATCAGATCCGGAATGGGATCTGGAATCCAAGGAGGATTCACCAAGTGAGACCTTAGGAAGGGGAACCAGATCTGCCGAGGCCAAAACAGAGCAATGAGAATCATTCTGCAACCCACCCGAGAGGCTTTCTGAAGAACTTGGAGCATCAGAGGCAAGGGTGGATAAGCATACAGAAGACCGGGTGGCCAAGCATGCACCAGAGCGTCTCTTGGAGAACCTCCTGGAGGAGGTATCAGAGCGAAAAAACTGTCGCACTTGGTGTTTGAGGGAGAGGCAAAAAGATCGCATGAAGGAGTTCCCCACCGTGCGAATATGCGTTCCGCTACTTGAAAATTGAGAGACCACTCGTAAGGGGTCAGAATGGTGCGACTGAGCTTGTCCGCCAGGATGTTGGACCAACCCGGAATGTGCGTTGCTATTAGAAAGCGGTTGGTGGAGATTGCCCATTCCCAAACTCTCATGGCTTCTTGACAAAGAGGGTAAGACCTCGTTCCCCCTTGCTTGTTGATGTACCAGACAACAGACATGTTGTCCGATTGAATCGCAATTGTTCCCAAGGGAAGAAAGTCCTGAAGTGCTAGCAACGCTAAGAGCACTGCTCTCATCTCTAGAACGTTGATATGCAGTAAGGTCTCTGAATCGTTCCACGTGCCTTGGACGGTCCGGCCCATAAAATGCCCCCACCCGAGGCGGAGGCCCGTGGTCACCGTGGCGAGAGGGGGAGAAGCACAAAATGGGTGGCCTCCGTGGAGATCTGGGGAGTGAAGCCACCACAGGAGGGACCGCTTGCAAGCCTTGCTGATCGCAACGGGATGATGCATAGGAAGAGCAAGGTATGACCACTGTACTAAGAGAGTCCACTAGCGGATGCGCATATTGAGCCTGGCGAGAGGAAGAAGTGCTATAGCAGACGCCATGGACCCTAGAGCCCTCAGGACCAACTCCGCCGGAACAGAACTTGAGTAGAGAATGGCCCGCACCTGAAGCTGCAGATTTTGAACCCTGTCCGTAGTGAGGAAGGCTTTTAAACTCCTTGTGTCTAACCTGGCCCCTATAAAATCTAAGAGCTGTGTGGGCGCCAGGTTGGATTTCTTTGTATTTATAGTAATGCCCAGATTGGGAGCAAGATGGAGAAAGGAGTCTCGCGCCAATAGTAGTAGACGCCTTGTTGGGGCGGTAAGGAGCCAGTCATCCAGGTAGGGGAAGACCTGCACCCCCTAAAGCCTCAGGTGGGCCGCTACCACTGCTAATACTTTGGTGAACACCCTGGGGGCTGTGGTGAGACCAAAGGGAAGGACCCGGAACTGGTAGCGACTGGCTCCCAGCTGAAAGCAGAGGAACCTCCTGGAGCGCCTGTCCATCAGGATGTGGTAGTACACATCTTTGAGGTCTATGGAACACATCCAGTGATTTTCTCCCAGAAGGGGGAGAATAGATTGCAGAGTGACCATTCGGAATTTTTCCTTGGGAACTGCCAGGTTCAAGAGAGAAAGGTCTCAAATTGGTCTTAGATCCCCCGTCTTTTTTGGCACTAAAAAGAACCTGGAGTAGAACCCTGATCCGATCTGGGGGGACGGGCTGGATGGCTCTTTTCTTTAGCAGATGGCCAATTTCTGCCAAAGCGGCCTCCCGTTGACCGGGTGGAACGTCTGGGAGGGACTTCAATTTTGGTAAGTGACGAAAAGGGATGTGGTATCCTCTGGATATGATCTGGAGAACCCAGCGGTCTGATGTTATGGACTCCCATGCCGCTAGGTGCCCCAAAACGTCCCCCGACTGCCTCCAGAGTGGAGCAGCTGGGCAACCCCTCAGGGTTGCTGCGCGGGCCGTTCAGAGAAGGGTTCTCTGGACCCAAAGTTCCTGGGAGCCCCTCTGCCTCTAGGGCGGCGTCCTCCCTGTCCTCCTCTGCCACGGAAGGACTGGTTGTCCGGAGCAGGCTGGGATTGCTGCGACTTCCGGAACCACATCTTCTTCTGACCCTTTTGGTTCCTAGAATAGGGCCTCTGGGGTGCAGAGAAGCGGATTCCGACGGCAGACAGCGTCTTCCCGTCCTTCTCGCTCTGGGTCAAAGTGTCGCGAACGGTTTTGCCAAAGAAGGCAGAACCATCAAAGGGGGCGTTCACAAATGACGCTTTGAAGGGCTCAGAGAAATCGCAATGACGGAGCCAGGGCTGGCGCCTAGTGGCTAGAACTGCCCTGCGGCTCTAGCGCCTTCCGTTGCATGGGAGAGTAGCCGCATAGAGGTATTGGTAACTGATCTAAGAGTGGCCATGCGGGTGGAGTGCAGCACTTTGTCCTCCTCCGACATGGACTCTGGGGGAGATGCAGCGTATTCTTTATTGAGATCTCGCTGCATCCTAATAACGTGTGCCAGGTAGTTCAGCGCCCTTACCGAGAAGGTCGCTGAACTAAACATCCGCTTCCCCAAGCGGTCCATCATCCGAGACTCCTTGCTCGGGGGATGGACTGAGGGACTCTCCTGAGCAAGATCCCTCTTGGTGGCCGCCGTCAACATGGCATCTACCGGAGGCCCCTTACTCCAATGGGCACGGTCAGACGGTGGGCTGAGGATCCTGTCGGGCCTCTTAGGGATTGGCTCCACGGTGTCCGGTTCCTTCCACGCCCTTGTGGTAATGAGGTCCACCAGGGGGTCGGCAGGAGGGGACACCCAAGAGGTAGACGGGCCCGCTTCAAATGCCTCCAAGAACACGGACTCGTCCGAGGAAGACTTGGGGCAGACCACCCCCCCCTTATACGGAGCATTTCCATGATGTCTCCAAATGAGACATCCTCGGGGGTGACCGTGGGGAGCCTTCCCCTTCCTCCAAATCCGTGTCTTCCGTGAGAGACTCGGGGCAGTCAATCTGCCTCCTTTGCACGTATGCTTGCGAGGAACATCCTCTGGGGGCTGTCAGAGGACTCCTCGCAAGCAGCAACCTGTTCCAGGGGAACAGCTTGGGGCACAGAAGCGGGCTGTCCCAAGGGCCGGATGGTGGAAGCCGGACCCAGTGCAGAGGGAGCGCGGGACGAAGCCGAAACAAGTGCCGGGGGTCCGGAGACCCTCAACAGGGCCCTCTCCACTACATCAAAGGCCGAAGGGGAGCCGACCTCGACCAAAGGATCCGACAATCGGCTCCCTCGGATCCGAAGAGTGGATCGGAGCCGGCGCCGGCGCCGGATCCGGCGACAGTGCGCCCGACACAGACGGCGCCAAGGAGCACTGATCCCCGGATCCGAGGCTCGGTTCCAGGCTCCGAGAGGTCGGATCCGATGCACTCGTGGGCAGGGTCGGATCCGGTACCAAGTACTATCGGCGCCGACCCACCCCGCCCGGCTCGGCTCCAACTGCTCCAACCCGGTAGCGGGTCGGAGAAGGAGCAATCGGCTTGAAAAAGGGGGTCGAGCTCCCCCCCAGGGGGGGGGGGAGGCAAGAGCACTCCCATCTGCATCTGGGCCTGGATGAACCTTCTCATCATCCGGTCCAGATCAGCATCCGATAGGCTGTACGTTGATCTCGATGAGGCTACCGAGGTAGGCCTTGAGTGCCTCCTCGATAGCCTCGACGGAGATCGGGTCTCCTCCTCCTCAGGTCCCGGTGGAAAACACACTGGAGACCGGAGCCGAGGAGGAGGAGATCCAGCCGACAGGAGCCGGGAGAAGCGCTTGGCTGGCGGGCCGAAACAGAGGTCTCGCCCGCCGCTTATGGTGCTTCTCCCTCCGGTCCTTTTCTAGCATCCTCTCCTCCAACCAGAAGCGGGAGGTTGAGTCCCAGGAGGAGGTGGGGAGCCGGAGAGGGAATAACCGTGGTGGGTTACCCGAAGGAGCGGAGGTCGGAGCCGAGTCCGGCAAAGGCCCGCCAGAACAAGCTTGGACCTCCGCTCCTTCAATGCCCTGGGGTTGAACCCTGCACAAATGGAACATCCAGATGTGAGGTGTTCAACCCCAGGCATCTAACACACCGAGTGTGGCCATCAGCTGGGGAAAGCTTATGGCCACACTCGAGCATTTAGAGAAAATAGCCTTGGGCTGCTCAGACATCCCAAGCTAACAAATAAAAGTTACAATAACTAAGGTAAAGTAACTAAACAAAAATCACTCACAGGCCCAACACACACACTACGCTACCAGCGAGGGGAGGGATATAAATTTTAGATCAAACTCTAAAAAAAAGTAATAATACAAGAGGGAAACCTACACTTTCACACAAATTAACCAAAAATTTTACAAAATTTTACAATTTTAACACTGAATCTATCACTTAGCTGGAGAGCTGGAAAAAACAATCTGGTCACCATGCGCGGCAAACGAGATCTGGGGTCATGAGGGTAGAGCAGGGCATTATGGGTGAGGGGAGGAGCTGAGAGCTTGGATCCATAGCTGGTAAACCATGCCGGTTCGGATCCGATATCGGATCCATAACCCACAGGTTGCAGACAAATGAATCTCCTACTTCAGATCAAGAAGTTATGCACTCACTACAACGTTCGATGGATGTAATTCAATCTCACCTCACATTCTTACCCGTGGGTTCGAAGCCGAGCCTCGGCTCCAACTCGGCCATACTCTAGCTCGAAGTCTTCAATTGGCTCGTGGCTAAGAGGTATCCCATGCTGCAATGCGCCTATCCCCCAGACATTGTTTGCAGTGAGCTCACATCCCCACACACACAAACACGTTGAGAGGAAGAACCAACTCAACACATCAAGAAGGATTGCTGAAACCAGTGACTCGACCTCTAGGTCCTCCAGGAAGGGGTAGGTGGGTGGGTTAGTAAGAATGTGAGGCGAGATGGACTACATACATCAAACGTTATGGTGAGTATATAACTTCTTGATGTTATGTAGTCCAATCTAGCCTACATTCTTACCCGTGGGACAGCATCCCTAGCACCTAGACCTTGGGCGGCTCACTGGAAAATACTCCTGAGCACTGTGGAACCAAAAAAGGATCTGCCCCTTGATACCAGATCCAATCTGTAATGACTAATAAAGGTGTGAGGAGATGCCCAAGTAGCTACAGCACAAATATCATCCATAGACATCCTAGCCTGAAAGGCAGTAGAAGTACTCCTCTTGGGAGGGTGGCCTAATGGTTAAGGTGTTTGCCTTACAAACACAAGGTGCAGGGTTTGAGTCTCACAAGGGATAATTGGTTAGGATTACAATGGCTCGCAAGGGCAGTTAGCTTAGTACTAACCAATGAAACCTATAATTAGATACCAAACACAGAGTGAGCCTTTACCTTAAAGGGTAATTCCTTGCCATTTGAAGAAAATATGAAGGAAATGCAGCTAGAAATCAATCTGGACAGAGTTACTTTGGAAACTGAAGTCCCTAGTCTGTTACCTGAAAATGAGACAGAGTTGATCAGATTTCCTAAAATCTTTTATTCCATGTAAATAGAAACGTGATTGTCTGTGGACATCTAGCGGATGAAACATAAATTCTGCCTTGTTAGAGAATTCAGGGAAAAACACAAGCAACTCAATAGACTGATTGAGATTGACCACTGAAGCAACCTTAGGCATAAAGGAAGGATTAGGTCTTAGCAAAACCCTATCCTTGTGAAATATCAAGTAAGGGGGCCGGACTGCTAAAGCTTGGAGTTCAGAGACCCGCCTAGCCAAAGTGATGGCTATCAAAAAGAGTGTCTTCCAAGACAAAAATTTAATGTCACAGGTTGCTGCAGGCTCAAAAGGAGGCAAGGTAAGCTGCTGTAGCACAAAATTAAGGTCCCATGGCATAATGGGATCAAAGATCCGAGGTCAAAGTAGCATAGTCCCTTTGATAAAAGCCCTACAAAGTCTGTGCGCCATTAGATTGGGTTCATTAGCAACATGAAAAGTAGAAATGGTTGCCAACTGTACTTTGACAGTTGCAGCAGCAGATCCCTGACTAAACAGTTGAGAAAGAAACTCTAAAACTGATGAGATGGGAGCTGTATAGGGATCAATCTGTCTTTCATGAGCCCAAATGGAGAATCTCTTCCACTTACTGGAATAAATCTTCCTAGTAAAAGGCTTGTGGGAGGAAGACAGAATATGAACCACCTCCAGTGAAAAATCATGAAGCCTGACTAGGGACGGAATTGGAGCAGCCATGCTGTCAACCTGAGGGTTTGGATGGAGGGGTGGAACTGCCCTGACATACGAGTCAACAGATCCGGCTCTGGGTCTAGAATCCACGGCTCATCCATTAGATTAAAGTGAAGAAAAGGAAACCAGATCTGACGAGGCCAGTGTGGAGCAATCAGTATCATTTGCTTCCCAATGACTGTGCTTTCTGAATAACCTTCATTATCAGGGGAACTGGAGGGAAGGCATAGAGAAGACCTGAGGGCCAATCATGAACTAGAGCGTCCCTGGGTGCTTCCCCTTCCGGGGGAATAAGGGTGAAGTAGCTGCTGCATTTGGCATTGAGGGGGGCTGGCAAATAGATCGCAGCAAGGCTGACCCCACCTGCAGAAAATCCGTTCCACCACCTGTTAGTTCAGGGACCACTCGTGAGGCATCAGAATAACTCTGCTCAGCCTGTCGGCAATCACGTTGGACTTCCCTGGAATGTGCGTTACAACTAGAAAGCGCAGGGAAGATACTGCCCACTGCCACACTCGAAGAGCCGCTCTGCAAAGGGGATATGACCTGGTTCCTCCATGTTTGTTCAGATACCAGACCACTGACATGTTGTTCGACTGGACTGCAATTGTCCCAAGAGGAAGAAAGCTTTGAAGTGCTTGCAACGCTAACAGCACCGCTCTCATCTCCAAGACATTGATCTGCAAATGGATCTCGTGTTCCTGCCATGTGCCTTGGACAGTCCTTCCGAGATAATGCCCCCCCCCCCCTCACCCAATCTGGGAGGCATCCGTGGTCACAGTGGCAATCGGAGGAGGAAAAACGAAAGGCATACCCGTGTTGAGATTGCTGGTCTGAAGCCACCAGCGCAGATCTTGCTTGTACCTGTCGGTTATTACAATAAGGTGGGAGAGTGGAAGGTGCTGAAGAGACCATTGGGCAAAAAGTACCCACTGAAGAATCTTCAAGTGAAGTCTTACAAGAGGGACTAGCATAATCGTGGCAGCCACGGTACCCAACAGCTGGAGGACCACTTTTGCCTTGACCTTCTTCAGTGGTAGTAGAGCATAGACTTGTTGCTGTAAAACCTGAATTCTTTCTTCTGGCAAGAAAACCCTCATGAGCACTGTCTAACTTGGCACCGATAAAGGTGACACGCTGTAAGGGCAACAATGCAGGCTTTTCCCAATTCAAGGTGATTCCCAGACTTCGGCACAGTGCAATAGTGGCGTCCCTGGTCTGTAGTACTAGATGCCTGGTGGTGGCAGACAGGAGCCAGTCGTCCAGGTATGGAAACACTTGGAATCCCAGATGTCTCAAGTGAGACGTTACCACTGCCATGCATTTGGTGAACACCCTGGGGGCTGTGGTGAGCCCAAAGGGCAGGACGCGAAACTGAAAATGACTGGCTCCCAGCCGGAAGCGTAGGTGACTTCTGGATGCCCTGCCCACTTTTATATGGTAGTAAGCATCCTTGAGGTCGATGGAGCACATCCACACATCTTTCCCTAATAACGGGAGAATTGACTGTAACGTGACCATGCGGAACTTGGACTTCGCTACATGAAGGTTCAAATGGCTGAGATCCAAAATGGGTCTCAGGTCCCCTGTTCTTTTCGGCACCAAAAAGAATCTGGAGTAAGTTCCTAATCCTACTTGGTCTGAGGGGACGTCCTGGATGGCTCCTTTTAACAGCAACTTTTGAACTTCTAGGGTTGCGGAATCTCTTTGACTGGGTGGGACATCTGGGATTCTTTTGTTTGGAGGAGGAGATGAAAGAAAGGGAATATGATAACCTCTGGAGATTATCTCTAATACCCACTCGTCTTGGGTGATGTCTCACCAGGCTTCTGGGTATAGAGAAGTGCGACCCCTGACTGGCTCCAGAGACATACAGTCGGGCCTCCTCTCAGGAGCTCTGTTAGGGAGAGCCACGAAAGGAATTGCAGTCCCCCTGGTTATGCGGGCCTTCTCTGCCTCTAGGGTGGCATCTACCTGAATTTCCATCCCCTCCTCTGCCTCTGGAGGAGGAATCACTCTGTGTGTCATGAAAAAACCTCTGCGATTTTCTGAACAATATTTTCCCACCCTTCTGGTCCTTGGGATAAGGTCTAGAAGGCATGGAAAAATGGACTCCTATGGCAGACAGGGTTTTTCCTTCCTGCTCGCACCTAGTGAGAGTATCCTTCACCTTGGTTCCAAATAAGGATGAACCGTCAAAGGGCGCATTGATGAAAGTAGACGAAGGCCTCTGCGAAGTTGCACAGGTGCATCCAGGAGTGTCTCCTAAGAGAGACTCCGGAACCCGCAGCCCTGCTCGCTCCATCGGATGCATAAGAGATGAACCTCATGGAGGAGTTGGTAATCGAATTTAGGGTAGACATCTGAGCACTGACTTTCTAAGCCACAGTATCAGAAACGTTACCCTGTAGAGAATCTCCCAACTCCTTTAGATCTCTTTGGAGCCGTGTAAAAAGCGATAAGTAGTTCAGCGACCGCAGTGTAAAGGCCGTTGAAGAGAACACATGCTTCCCATACCTGTCCTTAGCCATGGACTCCTTGTTAGGGGGATGAATGGTAGATGAAGTTTCTGCAAGTTCCTTCCTGGTGGCTGCTGCCACCACCATGGCATCTACTGGAACGCCTTTTGTAAGAAATTCTCCATCAGGGGGAGTGGACAAAAACTTGTTGGGTCTCCTAGGAACCGGTTCCACAGTGTCCAGAGTTTCCCACACCTTTCGACAAACGAGGTCCAGGAGCTCTTCAAATGGGGGAGAAACCCAAGATGTGGAAGGTTGGGAACCAAAGGCCTTCAGGAACACCGACTCCTCCTCAGAAGGGGCTTTAGATGGCCAGTCACCTCTCTGTCTCAGTATTTCCAAGATATCTGAAAAAGAGATCAGAAGACGACTTAGGGGACCCCTCTGACTCCTCGAGGTCAGTATCAGATGTGAGGGACTCATCTTGGGAGTCTTGCACACTCTCTTTCTGGGTGGCTCCTCAGGTAAAAAACCCAGGGAGACCTCAGAAAGCTGGGGACCACTCATGGAGGTATCCCGAGGCCTTAGGTCTCCGCTGTTCCAAGATAGAGGGTGATCTGGTACTATCGGTGCTGGAGGGGGGAAGAGTGTCGGTACAGTAGGATGCAGCTGACAACCTGGCCAGCACACTCCTCATGATCTCGAAAGCTGATCCCAACGGCTCCGAAGGTCAACTAACCACAGAAGACAGCCTCATAGCCAAAAAAATAAGGTCTGAAGCCGATGTCGGGTCCACGCTCACCCGAGCCGAAGCGCCAAGAGGAAGGCTTGGAGCTGAAGAAGATCGACCCGATACCTCCCTCTCGGCTCCGACTGACGAGCTGTGAACCCTGCACCCCGTGGACTGTGCCGACGGGGTCGGAGCGGAGATCGGAGCAGAGATGTCAGAAAGGGCAACTGGAGCCGATCTCGAGGCATCAGACGGAACCGACAGCTCTGGCTCCGAAGAAAGGTCCGGAGGAGGAACACCTAAAAAATGAAGGGAGGACGGGCTCCGGAGATGATTGGGCCGGAGCCGAAAGCAATTTAGCCAGCACCGATGACTGGAGTAGTTTATTCACCACTCTATCGACATCTTCATCAGAAAGTATCCTGGAGGATCTAGAGGACATGGTCAATCTCCCTATAGAGGGAGACCTACGAGTCGGGGAGACCGGTTGAAAAACTGGAGACCGGCTCCGAACTGACAAATCTGACCTCAGCTCCAATAAACCTGGAGCTGATGTAGACATCATCGAAGCACTGTCTTCTATCGGCCCCGAAGCCAGTAGAGCCGAAGAAGCAATTGTAGTTTTAATAATTTTCTCCGGTGGCTCCGAGGAGACTGACTGAACTGGAGAGTGCTTCTTAGATGATCTTTTATCCATCTTTTTGTCTGACTTGGAAGGAGAAGAATTGGAACTGGAGGATCTTTCCAAATCCTCTTCAAAAGAAGGTTTCAGCAATCCTCTTAAAATTAGCTTGTTCTTCCTCTCTTGCAGCACGCGGGGGCTGAAAGCGTGACAGAACAAGCAGGATTCCTGTAAATTAATAGCTCCCAAGTAATATACGCAGAGTGCCCATCCGTCAAAGACATTTTGTTGTTACACTTAACGCACTTTTTGAAGTCCGAAGGCCTGTGCTCTTTAGACTCCTTAGACATGTTGAGACAAGAACACACACACAGGGGAAAACGGTAGGGGCACCTTCACCACAGAAATCAAAGAAGCACGGGAAACTAGAGCCTCTAA